>NW_027207365.1:300000-531479 GCF_963455315.2 Globicephala melas | reverse complement strand
ATTCAGGAAAAAACGCATACGCCCTTTTTGGCCAAGTGCATCATTGTGGACGTTCTGCATCTTTTCCGAAGCTTTCAATGCAATTCCAGTCTACCTCCTGAAATCAGTTTCCTGCAATTCTGCCCCGCTTTCAAGTCCTCTTGGCAGCTTTACTTCAGTATATTTTTGGAAATAGCTGTCATTTATAACTCTGCAGGTTTGTGAATTACAGTGCCCCTGAGCTCCTTTCTTCAACTCGCTTTCTTGTGACCTGGCCGCAACACCGCAGGATGGCTTCAGGCCCTAATGTGGTTCCGGCATGGCACACTGAGCCTTTGGTTAATTCCGCTTCCTGGTGGGAAATGAGAGTTAAATTTGCCCGTCCAGACACCTCCATCTAGTCTCTCATTGGTTCTCGCTATTCCTGTTCATCTTCCGCAGAAATTGCAAACTGGGCCAAACAGGAGGTTAAAGGCGCTGACTCTCCAAGTGGGGAGAGTGTTAGTAAAGCGCCTGGAATGTTGCACCCGAGTACCAGGGTACGAAAACTGAGACATATTTGAACACATCTCCCGGTCACATGTTTGATCATGCTCTAGGTTCCACATGCATGTTTTAGCTGAAGGAAGAATACCTTAAACCTGGGTAGTTGAAACCCGTGGAATGGGTACCATGCAATATGACTTCAAAGGGTCTTCATTTGCTCACCGAACCTCTCCAATCCTATCACTGCTGCGTTTATGCCCCTGTACACATGCTTGATTCTCTTTCAGAGACATAGCAATCCATAGGTTTTAAGATACTTACTAGTCAGGTACATTCTTAGGCGTTTAATATGGGGTGTTGAGTCCATTTCGTTGAGCAAGGAGTAGCTCTTGTCTATTCCATATTTGGCTTAAGGAACTTTATCTGTGCTCATTTCAATCTCTGGTTTTATGCAGCACCCCAACTCACCTTTCCCCTTAAGCAAGCATAAGTTGGTTTTCTAAATTTGAGACCCTGTTCTGTTCTGTAATTCAGTTCCTGTGTAGCCAAGTTTACATTCCGTGTATTACTGATATCTTATGAAGTTTCTTTTTCTGTGTGACTTATTTCAGTTAGAATCATCATACCTGAATCCACTCATTGTGCTGCTACGGGCCTGATGACATAGATTTCATTGCTGAGTGATATTGCTTTGTAAGTAAATACCACAACTTCTTTATCCATTTTTCACTTTCTGCGATGTTGAACTTGTACTGTAAACGAGGTTCTTGTAAACAGAGGCGTCCCAAACTTTGGGGTGGCTGTGTCTTTTTGATTTTAATTTCCCTAAGCTATAGGACCATAAGTGGAAGTGCCCTAGGCTCTGTTGCTTTGTTTTTTAGATGTTTCAGGAAACACCATACACTTCTCCCGAGTGTCTGTTGGCAATTTACATCCCGCCCATCAGCATAACAAGGCTCCCAGTTCTCCATGGCCTGTCCTGCCTTTCTGGATTTTACACTTTTTTCAGATGGCCCTTTTGACCGGGGGGAAGTGAGACTTCATTGTAGTGCAGATTTCCTTTGCAAGCTTGCTTGGTTGGCCAAAAAGGGCGTATGCGTTTTTTCCTGAATATATTCAGGAAAAAACGCATACGCCCTTTTTGGCCAAGTGCATCATTGTGGACGTTCTGCCTCTTTTCCTATGCTTTCAATGCAATTCCAGTCTACCTCCTGAAATCGGTTTCCTGCAATTCTGCCCCGCTTTCAAGTCCTCTTGGCAGCCTTACTTCAGTATATTTTTGGACGATAGCTGTCATTTATAACTCTGCAGGTTTGTGAATTACAGTGCCCCTGAGCTCCTTTCTTCAACTCGCTTTCTTTTGAGCTGGCCGCAACACCGCAGGATGGCTTCAGGCCCTAATGTGGTTCCGGCACGGCACGCTGAGCCTTTGGTTAGTTCCTCTTTCTGGTGGGAAATGAGAGTTAAATTTGCCCGTCCAGACACCTCCAGCTAGTCTCTCATTGGTTCTCGCTCTTCCTGTTCATCTTCCGCAGAAATTGCAAACTGGGCTAAACAGGAGGTTAAAGGCTGACTATCCAAGTGGGGAGAGTGTTAGTAAAGCGTCTGGAATGTTGCACCCGAGTACCAGGGTAGGAAAACTGAGACATATTTGAACACGTCTCCCGTTCACACGGTTGATCATACTCTGGGTTCCACATGCATGTTTTAGCTGAAGGAAGAATACCTTAAACCTGGGTAGTTGAAACCCGTGGAATGGGTACCGTGCAATATGACTTCAAAGGGTCTTCATTTGCTCACCGAACCTCTCCAATCCTATCACTGCTGCGTTTATGCCCCTGTACACACGCTTGATTCTCTTTTGGAGACATAGCAATCCATAGGTTTTAAGATACTTACTAGTAAGGTACATTCTTAGGCGTTTAATATGGGGTGTTGAGTCCATTTCGTTGAGCAAGGAGTAGCTCTTGTCTATTCCATATTTGGCTTAAGGAACTTTATCTGTGCTCATTTCAATCTCTGGTTTTATGCAGCACCCCAACTCACCTTTACTCTTAAGCAAGCATAAGTTGGTTTTCTAAATTTGAGACCCTGTTCTGTTCTGTAATTCAGTTCCTCTGTATACAAGTTTACATTCCGTGTATTAGTGATATCTTATGATGTTTCTTTTTCTGTGTGACTTATTTGAGTTTGAATCATCATACCTGAATCCACTCATTGTGCTGCTAAGGGCCTGATGACATACATTTCATTGCTGAGTGATATTGCTTTGTAAGTAAATACCACAACTTCTTTATCCATTTTTCACTTTCTGCGATGTTGAACTTGTACGGTAAACGAGGTTCTTGTAAACAGAGCCATTCCAAACTTCGGGGTGGCTGTGTCTTTTTTATTTTAATTTCCCTAAGCTATAGGACCATAAGTGGAAGTGCCCTAGGCTCTGTTGCTTTGTTTTTCAGATGTTTCAGGAAACACCATACACTTCTCCCGAGTGTCTGTTGGCAATTTACATCCCGCCCATCAGCATAACAAGGCTCCCAGTTCTTCATGGCCTGTCCTGCCTTTCTGGATTTTACACTTTTTTCAGATGGCCCTTTTGACCGGGGGGAAGTGAGACTTCATTGTAGTGCAGATTTCCTTTGCAAGCTTGCTTGGTTGGCCAAAAAGGGCGTATGCGTTTTTTCCTGAATATATTCAGGAAAAAACGCATACGCCCTTTTTGGCCAAGTGCATCATTGTGGACGTTCTGCATCTTTTCCGAAGCTTTCAATGCAATTCCAGTCTACCTCCTGAAATCAGTTTCCTGCAATTCTGCCCCGCTTTCAAGTCCTCTTGGCAGCTTTACTTCAGTATATTTTTGGAAATAGCTGTCATTTATAACTCTGCAGGTTTGTGAATTACAGTGCCCCTGAGCTCCTTTCTTCAACTCGCTTTCTTGTGACCCGGCCGCAACACCGCAGGATGGCTTCAGGCCCTAATGTGGTTCCGGCATGGCACACTGAGCCTTTGGTTAATTCCGCTTCCTGGTGGGAAATGAGAGTTAAATTTGCCCGTCCAGACACCTCCAGCTAGTCTCTCATTGGTTCTCGCTATTCCTGTTCATCTTCCACAGAAATTGCAAACTGGGCCAAACAGGAGGTTAAAGGGACTGACTCTCCAAGTCGCGAGAGTGTTAGTAAAGCGTCTGGAATGTTGCACCCGAGTACCAGGGTACGAAAACTGAGACATATTTGAACACATCTCCCGATCACATGTTTGATCATACTCTAGGTTCCACATGCATGTTTTAGCTGAAGGAAGAATACCTTAAACCTGGGTAGTTGAAACCCGTGGAATGGGTACCATGCAATATGACTTCAAAGGGTCTTCATTTGCTCACCGAACCTCTCCAATCCTATCACTGCTGCGTTTATGCCCCTGTACACATGCTTGATTCTCTTTAAGAGACAGAGCAATCCATAGGTTTTAAGATACTTACTAGTCAGGTACATTTTTACGCGTTTAATATGCGGTGTTGAGTCCATTTCGTTGAGCAAGGAGTAGCTCTTGTCTATTCCATATTTGGCTTAAGGAACTTTATCTGTGCTCATTTCAATCTCTGGTTTTATGCAGCACCCCAACTCACCTTTCCCCTTAAGCAAGCATAAGTTGGTTTTCTAAATTTGAGACCCTGTTCTGTTCTGTAATTCAGTTCCTGTGTAGCCAAGTTTACATTCCGTGTATTACTGATATCTTATGATGTTTCTTCTTCTGTGTGACTTATTTCAGTTAGAATCATCATACCTGAATCCACTCATTGTGCTGCTACGGGCCTGATGACATAGATTTCACTGCTGAGTGATATTGCTTTGTAAGTAAATACCACAACATCTTTATCCATTTTTCACTTTCTGCGATGTTGAACTTGTACTGTAAACGAGGTTCTTGTAAACAGAGGCGTCCCAAACTTTGGGGTGGCTGTGTCTTTTTGATTTTAATTTCCCTAAGCTATAGGACCATAAGTGGAAGTGCCCTAGGCTCTGTTGCTTTGTTTTTTAGATGTTTCAGGAAACACCATACACTTCTCCCGAGTGTCTGTTGGCAATTTACATCCCGCCCATCAGCATAACAAGGCTCCCAGTTCTCCATGGCCTGTCCTGCCTTTCTGGATTTTACACTTTTTTCAGATGGCCCTTTTGACTGGGGGGAAGTGAGACTTCATTGTAGTGCAGATTTCCTTTGCAAGCTTGCTTGGTTGGCCAAAAAGGGCGTATGCGTTTTTTCCTGAATATATTCAGGAAAAAACGCATACGCCCTTTTTGGCCAAGTGCATCATTGTGGACGTTCTGCCTCTTTTCCTATGCTTTCAATGCAATTCCAGTCTACCTCCTGAAATCGGTTTCCTGCAATTCTGCCCCGCTTTCAAGTCCTCTTGGCAGCCTTACTTCAGTATATTTTTGGACGATAGCTGTCATTTATAACTCTGCAGGTTTGTGAATTACAGTGCCCCTGAGCTCCTTTCTTCAACTCGCTTTCTTTTGAGCTGGCCACAACACCGCAGGATGGCTTCAGGCCCTAATCTGGTTCCGGCACGGCACGCTGAGCCTTTGGTTAGTTCCTCTTCCTGGTGGGAAATGAGAGTTAAATTTGCCCGTCCAGACACCTCCAGCTAGTCTCTCATTGGTTCTCCCTATTCCTGTTCATCTTCCGCAGAAATTGCAAACTGGGCCAAACAGGAGGTTAAAGGCGCTGACTCTCCAAGTGGGGAGAGTGTTAGTAAAGCGTCTGGAATGTTGCACCCAAGTACCAGGGGAGGAAAATTGAGACATATTTGAACAGCTCTCCCATTCACACGGTTGATCATACTCTGGGTTCCACATGCATGTTTTAGCTGAAGGAAGAATACCTTAAACGTGGGTAGTTGAAACCCGTGGAATGGGTACCATGCAATATGACTTCAAAGGGTCTTCATTTGCTCACCGAACCTCTCCAATCCTATCACTGCTGCGTTTATGCCCCTGTACACACGCTTGATTCTCTTTTGGAGACATAGCAATCCATAGGTTTTAAGATACTTACTAGTAAGGTACATTCTTAGGCGTTTAATATGGGGTGTTGAGTCCATTTCGTTGAGCAAGGAGTAGCTCTTGTCTATTCCATATTTGGCTTAAGGAACTTTATCTGTGCTCATTTCAATCTCTGGTTTTATGCAGCACCCCAACTCACCTTTCCCCTTAAGCAAGCATAAGTTGGTTTTCTAAATTTGAGACCCTGTTCTGTTCTGTAATTCAGTTCCTGTGTAGCCCAGTTTACATTCCGTGTATTAGTGATATCTTATGATGTTTCTTTTTCTGTGTGACATATTTCAGTTAGAATCATCGTACCTGAATCCACTCATTATGCTGCTACGGGCCTGATGACATAGATTTCATTGCTGAGTGATATTGCTTTGTAAGTAAATACCACAACTTCTTTATCCATTTTTCACTTTCTGCGATGTTGAACTTGTACTGTAAACGAGGTTCTTGTAAACAGAGGCGTCCCAAACTTTGGGGTGGCTGTGTCTTTTTTATTTTAATTTCCCTAAGCTATAGGACCATAAGTGGAAGTGCCCTAGGCTCTGTTGCTTTGTTTTTTAGATGTTTCAGGAAACACCATACACTTCTCCCGAGTGTCTGTTGGCAATTTACATCCCGCCCATCAGCATAACAAGGCTCCCAGTTCTCCATGGCCTGTCCTGCCTTTCTGGATTTTACACTTTTTTCAGATGGCCCTTTTGACCGGGGGGAAGTGAGACTTCATTGTAGTGCAGATTTCCTTTGCAAGCTTGCTTGGTTGGCCAAAAAGGGCGTATGCGTTTTTTCCTGAATATATTCAGGAAAAAACGCATACGCCCTTTTTGGCCAAGTGCGTCATTGTGGACGTTCTGCCTCTTTTCCTATGCTTTCAATGCAATTCCAGTCCACCTCCTGAAATCGGTTTCCTGCAATTCTTCCCCGCTTTCAAGTCCTCTTGGCAGCCTTACTTCAGTATATTTTTGGACGATAGCTGTCATTTATAACTCTGCAGGTTTGTGAATTACAGTGCCCCTGAGCTCCTTTCTTCAACTCGCTTTCTTGTGAGCTGGCCGCAACACTGCAGGATGGCTTCAGGCCCTAATCTGGTTCCGGCACGGCATGCTGAGCCTTTGGTTAATTCCTCTTCCTGGTGGGAAATGAGAGTTAAATTTGCCCGTCCAGACTCCTCCAGCTAGTCTCTCATTGGTTCTCGCTATTCCTGTTCATGTTCCGCAGAAATTGCAAACTGGGCCAAACAGGAGGTTAAAGGGACTGACTCTCCAAGTCGGGAGAGTGTTAGTAAAGCATCTGGAATGTTGCACCCGAGTACCAGGGTACGAAAACTGAGACATATTTGAACACGTCTCCCGATCACATGGTTGATCATACTCTAGGTTCCACATGCATGTTTTAGCTGAAGGAAGAATACCTTAAACGTGGGTAGTTGAAACCCGTGGAATGGGTACCATGCAATATGACTTCAAAGGGTCTTCATTTGCACACCGAACCTCTCCAATCCTATCACTGCTGCGTTTATGCCCCTGTACACACGCTTGATTCTCTTTTGGAGACATAGCAATCCATAGGTTTTAAGATACTTACTAGTCAGGTACATTCTTAGGCGTTTAATATGCGGTGTTGAGTCCATTTCGTTGAGCAAGGAGTAGCTCTTGTCTATTCCATATTTGGCTTAAGGAACTTTATCTGTGCTCATTTCAATCTCTGGTTTTATGCAGCACCCCAACTCACCTTTACTCTTAAGCAAGCATAAGTTGGTTTTCTAAATTTGAGACCCTGTTCTGTTCTGTAATTCAGTTCCTGTGTATCCAAGTTTACATTCCGTGTATTAGTGATATCTTATGATGTTTCTTTTTCTGTGTGACTTATTTCAGTTTGAATCATCATACCTGAATCCACTCATTGTGCTGCTAAGGGCCTGATGACATACATTTCATTGCTGAGTGATATTGCTTTGTAAGTAAATACCACAACTTCTTTATCCATTTTTCACTTTCTGCGATGTTGAACTTGTACGGTAAACGAGGTTCTTGTAAACAGAGGCGTCCCAAACTTTGGGGTGGCTGTGTCTTTTTGATTTTAATTTCCCTAAGCTATAGGACCATAAGTGGAAGTGCCCTAGGCTCTGTTGCTTTGTTTTTTAGATGTTTCAGGAAACACCATACACTTCTCCCGAGTGTCTGTTGGCAATTTACATCCCGCCCATCAGCATAACAAGGCTCCCAGTTCTCCATGGCCTGTCCTGCCTTTCTGGATTTTACACTTTTTTCAGATGGCCCTTTTGACCGGGGGGAAGTGAGACTTCATTGTAGTGCAGATTTCCTTTGCAAGCTTGCTTGGTTGGCCAAAAAGGGCGTATGCGTTTTTTCCTGAATATATTCAGGAAAAAACGCATACTCCCTTTTTGGCCAAGTGCGTCATTGTGGACGTTCTGCCTCTTTTCCTATGCTTTCAATGCAATTCCAGTCTACCTCCTGAAATCGGTTTCTTGCAAATCTGCCCCACTTTGAAGTCCTCTTGGCAGCCTTACTTCAGTATATTTTTGGACGATAGCTGTCATTTATAACTCTGCAGGTTTGTGAATTACAGTGCCCCTGAGCTCCTTTCTTCAACTCGCTTTCTTGTGAGCTGGCCGCAACACCGCAGGATGGCTTCAGGCCCTAATCTGGTTCCGGCACGGCATGCTGAGCCTTTGGTTAATTCCTCTTCCTGGTGGGAAATGAGAGTTAAATTTGCCCGTCCAGACTCCTCCAGCTAGTCTCTCATTGGTTCTCGCTATTCCTGTTCATCTTCCGCAGAAATTGCAAACTGGGCCAAACAGGAGGTTAAAGGGACTGACTCTCCAAGTCGGGAGAGTGTTAGTAAAGCATCTGGAATGTTGCACCCGAGTACCAGGGTACGAAAACTGAGACATATTTGAACACGTCTCCCGATCACATGGTTGATCATACTCTAGGTTCCACATGCATGTTTTAGCTGAAGGAAGAATACCTTAAACATGGGTAGTTGAAACCCGTGGAATGGGTACCATGCAATATGACTTCAAAGGGTCTTCATTTGCACACCGAACCTCTCCAATCCTATCACTGCTGCGTTTATGCCCCTGTACACACGCTTGATTCTCTTTTGGAGACATAGCAATCCATAGGTTTTAAGATACTTACTAGTCAGGTACATTCTTAGGCGTTTAATATGCGGTGTTGAGTCCATTTCGTTGAGCAAGGAGTAGCTCTTGTCTATTCCATATTTGGCTTAAGGAACTTTATCTGTGCTCATTTCAATCTCTGGTTTTATGCAGCACCCCAACTCACCTTTACTCTTAAGCAAGCATAAGTTGGTTTTCTAAATTTGAGACCCTGTTCTGTTCTGTAATTCAGTTCCTGTGTATCCAAGTTTACATTCCGTGTATTAGTGATATCTTATGATGTTTCTTTTTCTGTGTGACTTATTTCAGTTTGAATCATCATACCTGAATCCACTCATTGTGCTGCTAAGGGCCTGATGACATACATTTCATTGCTGAGTGATATTGCTTTGTAAGTAAATACCACAACTTCTTTATCCATTTTTCACTTTCTGCGATGTTGAACTTGTACGGTAAACGAGGTTCTTGTAAACAGAGCCATTCCAAACTTCGGGGTGGCTGTGTCTTTTTTATTTTAATTTCCCTAAGCTATAGGACCATAAGTGGAAGTGCCCTAGGCTCTGTTGCTTTGTTTTTCAGATGTTTCAGGAAACACCATACACTTCTCCCGAGTGTCTGTTGGCAATTTACATCCCGCCCATCAGCATAACAAGGCTCCCAGTTCTTCATGGCCTGTCCTGCCTTTCTGGATTTTACACTTTTTTCAGATGGCCCTTTTGACCGGGGGGAAGTGAGACTTCATTGTAGTGCAGATTTCCTTTGCAAGCTTGCTTGGTTGGCCAAAAAGGGCGTATGCGTTTTTTCCTGAATATATTCAGGAAAAAACGCATACGCCCTTTTTGGCCAAGTGCATCATTGTGGACGTTCTGCATCTTTTCCGAAGCTTTCAATGCAATTCCAGTCTACCTCCTGAAATCAGTTTCCTGCAATTCTGCCCCGCTTTCAAGTCCTCTTGGCAGCTTTACTTCAGTATATTTTTGGAAATAGCTGTCATTTATAACTCTGCAGGTTTGTGAATTACAGTGCCCCTGAGCTCCTTTCTTCAACTCGCTTTCTTGTGACCTGGCCGCAACACCGCAGGATGGCTTCAGGCCCTAATGTGGTTCCGGCATGGCACACTGAGCCTTTGGTTAATTCCGCTTCCTGGTGGGAAATGAGAGTTAAATTTGCCCGTCCAGACACCTCCATCTAGTCTCTCATTGGTTCTCGATATTCCTGTTCATCTTCCGCAGAAATTGCAAACTGGGCCAAACAGGAGGTTAAAGGCGCTGACTCTCCAAGTGGGGAGAGTGTTAGTAAAGCGCCTGGAATGTTGCACCCGAGTACCAGGGTACGAAAACTGAGACATATTTGAACACATCTCCCGGTCACATGTTTGATCATGCTCTAGGTTCCACATGCATGTTTTAGCTGAAGGAAGAATACCTTAAACCTGGGTAGTTGAAACCCGTGGAATGGGTACCATGCAATATGACTTCAAAGGGTCTTCATTTGCTCACCGAACCTCTCCAATCCTATCACTGCTGCGTTTATGCCCCTGTACACATGCTTGATTCTCTTTCAGAGACATAGCAATCCATAGGTTTTAAGATACTTACTAGTCAGGTACATTCTTAGGCGTTTAATATGGGGTGTTGAGTCCATTTCGTTGAGCAAGGAGTAGCTCTTGTCTATTCCATATTTGGCTTAAGGAACTTTATCTGTGCTCATTTCAATCTCTGGTTTTATGCAGCACCCCAACTCACCTTTCCCCTTAAGCAAGCATAAGTTGGTTTTCTAAATTTGAGACCCTGTTCTGTTCTGTAATTCAGTTCCTGTGTAGCCAAGTTTACATTCCGTGTATTACTGATATCTTATGATGTTTCTTCTTCTGTGTGACTTATTTCAGTTAGAATCATCATACCTGAATCCACTCATTGTGCTGCTACGGGCCTGATGACATAGATTTCACTGCTGAGTGATATTGCTTTGTAAGTAAATACCACAACTTCTTTATCCATTTTTCACTTTCTGCGATGTTGAACTTGTACTGTAAACGAGGTTCTTGTAAACAGAGGCGTCCCAAACTTTGGGGTGGCTGTGTCTTTTTGATTTTAATTTCCCTAAGCTATAGGACCATAAGTGGAAGTGCCCTAGGCTCTGTTGCTTTGTTTTTTAGATGTTTCAGGAAACACCATACACTTCTCCCGAGTGTCTGTTGGCAATTTACATCCCGCCCATCAGCATAACAAGGCTCCCAGTTCTCCATGGCCTGTCCTGCCTTTCTGGATTTTACACTTTTTTCAGATGGCCCTTTTGACCGGGGGGAAGTGAGACTTCATTGTAGTGCAGATTTCCTTTGCAAGCTTGCTTGGTTGGCCAAAAAGGGCGTATGCGTTTTTTCCTGAATATATTCAGGAAAAAACGCATACGCCCTTTTTGGCCAAGTGCATCATTGTGGACGTTCTGCCTCTTTTCCTATGCTTTCAATGCAATTCCAGTCTACCTCCTGAAATCGGTTTCCTGCAATTCTGCCCCGCTTTCAAGTCCTCTTGGCAGCCTTACTTCAGTATATTTTTGGACGATAGCTGTCATTTATAACTCTGCAGGTTTGTGAATTACAGTGCCCCTGAGCTCCTTTCTTCAACTCGCTTTCTTTTGAGCTGGCCGCAACACCGCAGGATGGCTTCAGGCCCTAATGTGGTTCCGGCACGGCACGCTGAGCCTTTGGTTAGTTCCTCTTTCTGGTGGGAAATGAGAGTTAAATTTGCCCGTCCAGACACCTCCAGCTAGTCTCTCATTGGTTCTCGCTCTTCCTGTTCATCTTCCGCAGAAATTGCAAACTGGGCTAAACAGGAGGTTAAAGGCTGACTATCCAAGTGGGGAGAGTGTTAGTAAAGCGTCTGGAATGTTGCACCCGAGTACCAGGGTAGGAAAACTGAGACATATTTGAACACGTCTCCCGTTCACACGGTTGATCATACTCTGGGTTCCACATGCATGTTTTAGCTGAAGGAAGAATACCTTAAACCTGGGTAGTTGAAACCCGTGGAATGGGTACCGTGCAATATGACTTCAAAGGGTCTTCATTTGCTCACCGAACCTCTCCAATCCTATCACTGCTGCGTTTATGCCCCTGTACACACGCTTGATTCTCTTTTGGAGACATAGCAATCCATAGGTTTTAAGATACTTACTAGTAAGGTACATTCTTAGGCGTTTAATATGGGGTGTTGAGTCCATTTCGTTGAGCAAGGAGTAGCTCTTGTCTATTCCATACTTGGCTTAAGGAACTTTATCTGTGCTCATTTCAATCTCTGGTTTTATGCAGCACCCCAACTCACCTTTACTCTTAAGCAAGCATAAGTTGGTTTTCTAAATTTGAGACCCTGTTCTGTTCTGTAATTCAGTTCCTCTGTATACAAGTTTACATTCCGTGTATTAGTGATATCTTATGATGTTTCTTTTTCTGTGTGACTTATTTGAGTTTGAATCATCATACCTGAATCCACTCATTGTGCTGCTAAGGGCCTGATGACATACATTTCATTGCTGAGTGATATTGCTTTGTAAGTAAATACCACAACTTCTTTATCCATTTTTCACTTTCTGCGATGTTGAACTTGTACGGTAAACGAGGTTCTTGTAAACAGAGCCATTCCAAACTTCGGGGTGGCTGTGTCTTTTTTATTTTAATTTCCCTAAGCTATAGGACCATAAGTGGAAGTGCCCTAGGCTCTGTTGCTTTGTTTTTCAGATGTTTCAGGAAACACCATACACTTCTCCCGAGTGTCTGTTGGCAATTTACATCCCGCCCATCAGCATAACAAGGCTCCCAGTTCTTCATGGCCTGTCCTGCCTTTCTGGATTTTACACTTTTTTCAGATGGCCCTTTTGACCGGGGGGAAGTGAGACTTCATTGTAGTGCAGATTTCCTTTGCAAGCTTGCTTGGTTGGCCAAAAAGGGCGTATGCGTTTTTTCCTGAATATATTCAGGAAAAAACGCATACGCCCTTTTTGGCCAAGTGCATCATTGTGGACGTTCTGCATCTTTTCCGAAGCTTTCAATGCAATTCCAGTCTACCTCCTGAAATCAGTTTCCTGCAATTCTGCCCCGCTTTCAAGTCCTCTTGGCAGCTTTACTTCAGTATATTTTTGGAAATAGCTGTCATTTATAACTCTGCAGGTTTGTGAATTACAGTGCCCCTGAGCTCCTTTCTTCAACTCGCTTTCTTGTGACCCGGCCGCAACACCGCAGGATGGCTTCAGGCCCTAATGTGGTTCCGGCATGGCACACTGAGCCTTTGGTTAATTCCGCTTCCTGGTGGGAAATGAGAGTTAAATTTGCCCGTCCAGACACCTCCAGCTAGTCTCTCATTGGTTCTCGCTATTCCTGTTCATCTTCCACAGAAATTGCAAACTGGGCCAAACAGGAGGTTAAAGGGACTGACTCTCCAAGTCGCGAGAGTGTTAGTAAAGCGTCTGGAATGTTGCACCCGAGTACCAGGGTACGAAAACTGAGACATATTTGAACACATCTCCCGATCACATGTTTGATCATACTCTAGGTTCCACATGCATGTTTTAGCTGAAGGAAGAATACCTTAAACCTGGGTAGTTGAAACCCGTGGAATGGGTACCATGCAATATGACTTCAAAGGGTCTTCATTTGCTCACCGAACCTCTCCAATCCTATCACTGCTGCGTTTATGCCCCTGTACACATGCTTGATTCTCTTTAAGAGACAGAGCAATCCATAGGTTTTAAGATACTTACTAGTCAGGTACATTTTTACGCGTTTAATATGCGGTGTTGAGTCCATTTCGTTGAGCAAGGAGTAGCTCTTGTCTATTCCATATTTGGCTTAAGGAACTTTATCTGTGCTCATTTCAATCTCTGGTTTTATGCAGCACCCCAACTCACCTTTCCCCTTAAGCAAGCATAAGTTGGTTTTCTAAATTTGAGACCCTGTTCTGTTCTGTAATTCAGTTCCTGTGTAGCCAAGTTTACATTCCGTGTATTACTGATATCTTATGATGTTTCTTCTTCTGTGTGACTTATTTCAGTTAGAATCATCATACCTGAATCCACTCATTGTGCTGCTACGGGCCTGATGACATAGATTTCACTGCTGAGTGATATTGCTTTGTAAGTAAATACCACAACATCTTTATCCATTTTTCACTTTCTGCGATGTTGAACTTGTACTGTAAACGAGGTTCTTGTAAACAGAGGCGTCCCAAACTTTGGGGTGGCTGTGTCTTTTTGATTTTAATTTCCCTAAGCTATAGGACCATAAGTGGAAGTGCCCTAGGCTCTGTTGCTTTGTTTTTTAGATGTTTCAGGAAACACCATACACTTCTCCCGAGTGTCTGTTGGCAATTTACATCCCGCCCATCAGCATAACAAGGCTCCCAGTTCTCCATGGCCTGTCCTGCCTTTCTGGATTTTACACTTTTTTCAGATGGCCCTTTTGAATGGGGGGAAGTGAGACTTCATTGTAGTGCAGATTTCCTTTGCAAGCTTGCTTGGTTGGCCAAAAAGGGCGTATGCGTTTTTTCCTGAATATATTCAGGAAAAAACGCATACACCCTTTTTGGCCAAGTGCATCATTGTGGACGTTCTGCCTCTTTTCCTATGCTTTCAATGCAATTCCAGTCTACCTCCTGAAATCGGTTTCCTGCAATTCTGCCCCGCTTTCAAGTCCTCTTGGCAGCCTTACTTCAGTATATTTTTGGACGATAGCTGTCATTTATAACTCTGCAGGTTTGTGAATTACAGTGCCCCTGAGCTCCTTTCTTCAACTCGCTTTCTTTTGAGCTGGCCACAACACCGCAGGATGGCTTCAGGCCCTAATCTGGTTCCGGCACGGCACGCTGAGCCTTTGGTTAGTTCCTCTTCCTGGTGGGAAATGAGAGTTAAATTTGCCCGTCCAGACACCTCCAGCTAGTCTCTCATTGGTTCTCCCTATTCCTGTTCATCTTCCGCAGAAATTGCAAACTGGGCCAAACAGGAGGTTAAAGGCGCTGACTCTCCAAGTGGGGAGAGTGTTAGTAAAGCGTCTGGAATGTTGCACCCAAGTACCAGGGGAGGAAAATTGAGACATATTTGAACAGCTCTCCCATTCACACGGTTGATCATACTCTGGGTTCCACATGCATGTTTTAGCTGAAGGAAGAATACCTTAAACGTGGGTAGTTGAAACCCGTGGAATGGGTACCATGCAATATGACTTCAAAGGGTCTTCATTTGCTCACCGAACCTCTCCAATCCTATCACTGCTGCGTTTATGCCCCTGTACACACGCTTGATTCTCTTTTGGAGACATAGCAATCCATAGGTTTTAAGATACTTACTAGTAAGGTACATTCTTAGGCGTTTAATATGGGGTGTTGAGTCCATTTCGTTGAGCAAGGAGTAGCTCTTGTCTATTCCATATTTGGCTTAAGGAACTTTATCTGTGCTCATTTCAATCTCTGGTTTTATGCAGCACCCCAACTCACCTTTCCCCTTAAGCAAGCATAAGTTGGTTTTCTAAATTTGAGACCCTGTTCTGTTCTGTAATTTAGTTCCTGTGTAGCCCAGTTTACATTCCGTGTATTAGTGATATCTTATGATGTTTCTTTTTCTGTGTGACATATTTCAGTTAGAATCATCGTACCTGAATCCACTCATTATGCTGCTACGGGCCTGATGACATAGATTTCATTGCTGAGTGATATTGCTTTGTAAGTAAATACCACAACTTCTTTATCCATTTTTCACTTTCTGCGATGTTGAACTTGTACTGTAAACGAGGTTCTTGTAAACAGAGGCGTCCCAAACTTTGGGGTGGCTGTGTCTTTTTGATTTTAATTTCCCTAAGCTATAGGACCATAAGTGGAAGTGCCCTAGGCTCTGTTGCTTTGTTTTTTAGATGTTTCAGGAAACACCATACACTTCTCCCGAGTGTCTGTTGGCAATTTACATCCCGCCCATCAGCATAACAAGGCTCCCAGTTCTCCATGGCCTGTCCTGCCTTTCTGGATTTTACACTTTTTTCAGATGGCCCTTTTGACCGGGGGGAAGTGAGACTTCATTGTAGTGCAGATTTCCTTTGCAAGCTTGCTTGGTTGGCCAAAAAGGGCGTATGCGTTTTTTCCTGAATATATTCAGGAAAAAACGCATACGCCCTTTTTGGCCAAGTGCATCATTGTGGACGTTCTGCCTCTTTTCCTATGCTTTCAATGCAATTCCAGTCTACCTCCTGAAATCGGTTTCCTGCAATTCTGTCCCGCTTTCAAGTCCTCTTGGCAGCCTTACTTCAGTATATTTTTGTACGATAGCTGTCATTTATAACTCTGTAGGTTTGTGAATTACAGTGCTCCTGAGCTCCTTTCTTCAACTCGCTTTCTTTTGAGCTGGCCGCAACACCGCAGGATGGCTTCAGGCCCTAATCTGGTTCCGGCACGGCACGCTGAGCCTTTGTTTAGTTCCTCTTCCTGGTGGGAAATGAGAGTTAAATTTGCCCGTCCAGACACCTCCAGCTAGTCTCTCATTGGTTCTCGCTCTTCCTGTTCATCTTCCGCAGAAATTGCAAACTGGGCCAAACAGGAGGTTAAAGGCGCTGACTCTCCAAGTGGGGAGAGTGTTAGTAAAGCGTCTGGAATGTTGCACACGAGTACCAGGGGAGGAAAACTGAGACATATTTGAACACATCTCCCGTTCACACGGTTGATCATACTCTGGGTTCCACATGCATGTTTTAGCTGAAAGAAGAATACCTTAAACCTGGAGAGTTGAGACCCGTGGAATGGGTACCATGCAATATGACTTCAAAGGGTCTTCATTTGCTCACCGAACCTCTCCAATCCTATCACTGCTGCGTTTATTCCCCTGTACACACGCTTGATTCTCTTTTGGAGACATAGAAATCCATAGGTTTTAAGATACTTACTAGTCAGGTACATTCTTAGGCGTTTAATATGGGGTGTTGAGTCCATTTCGTTGAGCAAGGAGTAGCTCTTGTCTATTCCATATTTGGCTGAAGGAACTTTATCTGTGCTCATTTCAATCTCTGGTTTTATGCAGCACCCCAACTCACCTTTCCCCTTAAGCAAGCATAAGTTGGTTTTCTAAATTTGAGACCCTGTTGTGTTTTGGAATTCAGTTCCTGTGTAGCCAAGTTTACATTCCGTGTATTACTGATATCTTATGATGTTTCTTTTTCTGTGTGACTTATTTCAGTTAGAATCATCATACCTGAATCCACTCATTGTGCTGCTAAGGGCCTGATGAGATAGATTTCATTGCTGAGTGATATTGCTTTGTAAGTAAATACCACAACTTCTTTATCCATTTTTCACTTTCTGCGATGTTGAACTTGTACGGTAAACGAGGTTCTTGTAAACAGAGGCGTCCCAAACTTTGGGGTGGCTGTGTCTTTTTGATTTTAATTTCCCTAAGCTATAGTACCATAAGTGGAAGTGCCCTAGGCTCTGTTGCTTTGTTTTTTAGATGTTTCAGGAAACACCATACACTTCTCCCGAGTGTCTGTTGGCAATTTACATCCCGCCATTCAGCATAACAAGGCTCCCAGTTCTCCATGGCCTGTCCTGCCTTTCTGGATTTTACACTTTTTTCAGATGGCCCTTTTGACCGGGGGGAAGTGAGACTTCATTGTAGTGCAGATTTCCTTTGCAAGCTTGCTTGGTTGGCCAAAAAGGGCGTATGCGTTTTTTCTTGAATATATTCAGGAAAAAACGCATACGCCCTTTTTGGCCAAGTGCATCATTGTGGACGTTCTGCCTCTTTTCCTATGCTTTCAATGCAATTCCAGTCTACCTCCTGAAATCGGTTTCCTGCAATTCTGCCCCGCTGCCAAGTCCTCTTGGCAGCCTTACTTCAGTATATTTTTGGACGATAGCTGTCATTTATAACTCTGCAGGTTTGTGAATTACAGTGCCCCTGAGCTCCTTTCTTCAACTCGCTTTCTTGTGACCTGGCCGCAACACCGCAGGATGGCTTCAGGCCCTAATCTGGTTCCGGCACGGCACGCTGAGCCTTTGGTTAATTCCTCTTCCTGGTGGGAAATGAGAGTTAAATTTGCCCGTCCAGACACCTCCAGCTAGTCTCTCATTGGTTCTCGCTCTTCCTGTTCATCTTCCGCAGAAATTGCAAACTGGGCCAAACAGGAGGTTAAAGGGACTGACTCTCCAAGTCGGGAGAGTGTTAGTAAAGCGTCTGGAATGTTGCACCCGAGTACCAGGGTACGAAAACTGAGACATATTTGAACACGTCTCCCGATCACATGGTTGATCATACTCTAGGTTCCACATGCATGTTTTAGCTGAAGGAAGAATACCTTAAACGTGGGTAGTTGAAACCCGTGGAATGGGTACCATGCAATATGACTTCAAAGGGTCTTCATTTGCTCACCGAACCTCTCCAATCCTATCACTGCTGCGTTTATGCCCCTGTACACACGCTTGATTCTCTTTTGGAGACATAGCAATCCATAGGTTTTAAGATACTTACTAGTAAGGTACATTCTTTGGCATTTAATATGGGGTGTTGAGTCCATTTCGTTGAGCAAGGAGTAGCTCTTGTCTATTCCATATTTGGCTTAAGGAACTTTATCTGTGCTCATTTCAATCTCTGGTTTTATGCAGCACCCCAACTCACCTTTCCCCTTAAGCAAGCATAAGTTCGTTTTCTAAATTTGAGACCCTGTTCTGTTCTGTAATTCAGTTCCTGTGTAGCCCAGTTTACATTCCGTGTATTAGTGATATCTTATGATGTTTCTTTTTCTGTGTGACTTATTTCAGTTAGAATCATCGTACCTGAATCCACTCATTGTGCTGCTAAGGGCCTGATGACATAGATTTCATTGCTGAGTGATATTGCTTTGTAAGTAAATACCACAACTTCTTTATCCATTTTTCACTTTCTGCGATGTTGAACTTGTACGGTAAACGAGGTTCTTGTAAACAGAGGCGTCCCAAACTTTGGGGTGGCTGTGTCTTTTTGATTTTAATTTCCCTAAGCTATAGGACCATAAGTGGAAGTGCCCTAGGCTCTGTTGCTTTGTTTTTTAGATGTTTCAGGAAACACCATACACTTCTCCCGAGTGTCTGTTGGCAATTTACATCCCGCCCATCAGCATAACAAGGCTCCCAGTTCTCCATGGCCTGTCCTGCCTTTCTGGATTTTACACTTTTTTCAGATGGCCCTTTTGACCGGGGGGAAGTGAGACTTCATTGTAGTGCAGATTTCCTTTGCAAGCTTGCTTGGTTGGCCAAAAAGGGCGTATGCGTTTTTTCCTGAATATATTCAGGAAAAAACGCATACGCCCTTTTTGGCCAAGTGCATCATTGTGGACGTTCTGCCTCTTTTCCTATGCTTTCAATGCAATTCCAGTCTACCTCCTGAAAGCGGTTTCCTGCAATTCTGCCCCGCTTTCAAGTCCTCTTGGCAGCCTTACTTCAGTATATTTTTGGACGATAGCTGTTATTTATAACTCTGCAGGTTTGTGAATTACAGTGCCCCTGAGCTCCTTTCTTCAACTCGCTTTCTTTTGAGCTGGCCGCAACACCACAGGATGGCTTCAGGCCCTAATCTGGTTCCGGCACGGCACGCTGAGCCTTTGGTTAGTTCCTCTTCCTGGTGGGAAATGAGAGTTAAATTTGCCCGTCCAGACACCTCCAGCTAGTCTCTCATTGGTTCTCCCTATTCCTGTTCATCTTCCGCAGAAATTGCAAACTGGGCCAAACAGGAGGTTAAAGGCGCTGACTCTCCAAGTGGGGAGAGTGTTAGTAAAGCGTCTGGAATGTTGCACCCGAGTACCAGGGGAGGAAAACTGAGACATATTTGAACACGTCTCCCGTTCACACGGTGGATCATACTCTGGGTTCCACATGCATGTTTTAGCTGAAGGAAGAATACCTTAAACCTGGAGAGTTGAGACCCGTGAAATGGGTACCATGCAATATGACTTCAAAGGGTCTTCATTTGCTCACCGAACCTCTCCAATCCTATCACTGCTGCGTTTATGCCCCTGTACACACGTTTGATTCTCTTTTGGAGACATAGCAATCCATAGGTTTTAAGATACTTACTAGTCAGGTACATTCTTAGGCGTTTAATATGGGGTGTTGAGTCCATTTCGTTGAGCAAGGAGTAGCTCTTGTCTATTCCATATTTGGCTTAAGGAACTTTATCTGTGCTCATTTCAATCTCTGGTTTTATGCAGCACCCCAACTCACCTTTACCCTTAAACAAGCATAAGTTGGTTTTCTAAATTTGAGACCCTGTTGTGTTTTGGAATTCAGTTCCTGTGTAGCCAAGTTTACATTCCGTGTATTAGTGATATCTTATGATGTTTCTTTTTCTGTGTGATTTATTTCAGTTAGAATCATCGTACCTGAATCCACTCATTATGCTGCTACGGGCCTGAAGACATAGATTTCATTGCTGAGTGATACTGCATTGTACGTAAGTACCACAAGTTCTTTATCCATTTTTCACTTTCTGTGATATTGAACTTGTACGGTAAACGAGGTTCTTGTAAACAGAGGCGTCCCAAACTTTGGGGTGGCTGTGTCTTTTTGATTTTAATTTCCCTAAGCTATAGGACCGTAAGTGGAAGTGCCCTAGGCTCTGTTGCTTTGTTTCTTAGATGTTTCAGGAAACACCATACACTTCTCCCGAGTGTCTGTTGGCAATTTACATCCCGCCCATCAGCATAACAAGGCTCCCAGTTCTCCATGGCCTGTCCTGCCTTTCTGGATTTTACACTTTTTTCAGATGGCCCTTTTGACCGGGGGGAAGTGAGACTTCATTGTAGTGCAGATTTCCTTTGCAAGCTTGCTTGGTTGGCCAAAAAGGGCGTATGCGTTTTTTCCTGAATATATTCAGGAAAAAACGCATACGCCCTTTTTGGCCAAGTGCATCATTGTGGACGTTCTGCCTCTTTTCCTATGCTTTCAATGCAATTCCAGTCTACCTCCTGAAATCGGTTTCCTGCAATTCTGCCCCGCTTTCAAGTCCTCTTGGCCGCCTTACTTCAGTATATTTTTGGACGATAGCTGTCATTTATAACTCTGCAGGTTTGTGAATTACAGTGCCCCTGAGCTCCTTTCTTCAACTCGCTTTCTTGTGAGCTGGCCGCAACACCGCAGGATGGCTTCAGGCCCTAATCTGGTTCTGGCACGGCACGCTGAGCCTTTGGTTAATTCCTCTTCCTGGTGGGAAATGAGAGTTAAATTTGCCCGTCCAGACACCTCCAGCTAGTCTCTCATTGGTTCTCGCTCTTCCTGTTCATCTTCCGCAGAAATTGCAAACTGGGCCAAACAGGAGGTTAAAGGGACTGACTCTCCAAGTCGGGAGAGTGTTAGTAAAGCGTCTGGAATGTTGCACCCGAGTACCAGGGTACGAAAACTGAGACATATTTGAACACGTCTCCCGATCACATGGTTGATCATACTCTAGGTTCCACATGCATGTTTTAGCTGAAGGAAGAATACCTTAAACGTGGGTAGTTGAAACCCGTGGAATGGGTACCATGCAATATGACTTCAAAGGGTCTTCATTTGCTCACCGAACCTCTCCAATCCTATCACTGCTGCGTTTATGCCCCTGTACACACGCTTGATTCTCTTTTGGAGACATAGCAATCCATAGGTTTTAAGATACTTACTAGTAAGGTACATTCTTAGGCGTTTAATATGGGGTGTTGAGTCCATTTCGTTGAGCAAGGAGTAGCTCTTGTCTATTCCATATTTGGCTTAAGGAACTTTATCTGTGCTCATTTCAATCTCTGGTTTTATGCAGCACCCCAACTCACCTTTCCCCTTAAGCAAGCATAAGTTGGTTTTCTAAATTTGAGACCCTGTTGTGTTTTGGAATTCAGTTCCTGTGTAGCCCAGTTTACATTCCGTGTATTAGTGATATCTTATGATGTTTCTTTTTCTGTGTGACTTATTTCAGTTAGAATCATCGTACCTGAATCCACTCATTAGGCTGCTACGGGCCTGATGACATAGATTTCATTGCTGAGTGATATTGCTTTGTAAGTAAATACCACAACTTCTTTATCCATTTTTCACTTTCTGCGATGTTGAACTTGTACTGTAAACGAGGTTCTTGTAAACAGAGGCGTCCCAAACTTTGGGGTGGCTGTGTCTTTTTGATTTTAATTTCCCTAAGCTATAGGACCATAAGTGGAAGTGCCCTAGGCTCTGTTGCTTTGTTTTTTAGATGTTTCAGGAAACACCATACACTTCTCCCGAGTGTCTGTTGGCAATTTACATCCCGCCCATCAGCATAACAAGGCTCCCAGTTCTCCATGGCCTGTCCTGCCTTTCTGGATTTTACACTTTTTTCAGATGGCCCTTTTGACCGGGGGGAAGTGAGACTTCATTGTAGTGCAGATTTCCTTTGCAAGCTTGCTTGGTTGGCCAAAAAGGGCGTATGCGTTTTTTCCTGAATATATTCAGGAAAAAACGCATACGCCCTTTTTGGCCAAGTGCATCATTGTGGACGTTCTGCCTCTTTTCCTATGCTTTCAATGCAATTCCAGTCTACCTCCTGAAATCGGTTTCCTGCAATTCTGCCCCGCTTTCAAGTCCTCTTGGCAGCCTTACTTCAGTATATTTTTGGATGATAGCTGTCATTTATAACTCTGCAGGTTTGTGAATTACAGTGCCCCTGAGCTCCTTTCTTCAACTCGCTTTCTTTTGAGCTGGCCGCAACACCGCAGGATGGCTTCAGGCCCTAATCTGGTTCCGGCACGGCACGCTGAGCCTTTGGTTAGTTCCTCTTCCTGGTGGGAAATGAGAGTTAAATTTGCCCGTCCAGACACCTCCAGCTAGTCTCTCATTGGTTCTCGCTATTCCTGTTCATCTTCCGCAGAAATTGCAAACTGGGCCAAACAGGAGGTTAAAGGCGCTGACTCTCCAAGTGGGGAGAGTGTTAGTAAAGCGTCGGAATGTTGCACCCGAGTAACAGGGGAGGAAAACTGAGACATATTTGAACACGTCTCCCGTTCACACGGTTGATCATACTCTGCGTTCCACATGCATGTTTTAGCTGAAGGAAGAATACCTTAAACCTGGAGAGTTGAGAACCGTGAAATGGGTACCATGCAATATGACTTCAAAGGGTCTTCATTTGCTCACCGAACCTCTCCAATCCTATCACTGCTGCGTTTATGCCCCTGTACACCCGCTTGATTCTCTTTTGGAGACATAGCAATCCATAGGTTTTAAGATACTTACTAGTCAGGTACATTCTTAGGCGTTTAATATGGGGTGTTGAGTCCATTTCGTTGAGCAAGGAGTAGCTCTTGTCTATTCCATATTTGGCTTAAGGAACTTTATCTGTGCTCATTTCAATCTCTGGTTTTATGCAGCACCCCAACTCACCTTTCCCCTTAAGCAAGCATAAGTTGGTTTTCTAGATTTGAGACCCTGTTCTGTTCTGTAATTCAGTTCCTGTGTAGCCAAGTTTACATTCCGTGTATTAGTGATATCTTATGATGTTTCTTTTTCTGTGTGACTTATTTCAGTTAGAATCATCGTACCTGAATCCACTCATTATGCTGCTACGGGCCTGATGACATAGATTTCATTGCTGAGTGATACTGCATTGTACGTAAGTACCACAAGTTCTTTATGCATTTTTCACTTTCTGTGATATTGAACTTGTACGGTAAACGAGGTTCTTGTAAACAGAGGCGTCCCAAACTTTGGGGTGGCTGTGTCTTTTTGATTTTAATTTCCCTAAGCTATAGGACCATAAGTGGAAGTGCCCTAGGCTCTGTTGCTTTGTTTTTTAGATGTTTCAGGAAACACCATACACTTCTCCCGAGTGTCTGTTGGCAATTTACATCCCGCCCATCAGCATAACAAGGCTCCCAGTTCTCCATGGCCTGTCCTGCCTTTCTGGATTTTACACTTTTTTCAGATGGCCCTTTTGACCGGGGGGAAGTGAGACTTCATTGTAGTGCAGATTTCCTTTGCAAGCTTGCTTGGTTGGCCAAAAAGGGCGTATGCGTTTTTTCCTGAATATATTCAGGAAAAAACGCATACGCCCTTTTTGGCCAAGTGCGTCATTGTGGACGTTCTGCCTCTTTTCCTATGCTTTCAATGCAATTCCAGTCTACCTCCTGAAATCGGTTTCTTGCAATTCTGCCCCACTTTGAAGTCCTCTTGGCAGCCTTACTTCAGTATATTTTTGGACGATAGCTGTCATTTATAACTCTGCAGGTTTGTGAATTACAGTGCCCCTGAGCTCCTTTCTTCAACTCGCTTTCTTGTGAGCTGGCCGCAACACTGCAGGATGGCTTCAGGCCCTAATCTGGTTCCGGCACGGCATGCTGAGCCTTTGGTTAATTCCTCTTCCTGGTGGGAAATGAGAGTTAAATTTGCCCGTCCAGACTCCTCCAGCTAGTCTCTCATTGGTTCTCGCTATTCCTGTTCATGTTCCGCAGAAATTGCAAACTGGGCCAAACAGGAGGTTAAAGGGACTGACTCTCCAAGTCGGGAGAGTGTTAGTAAAGCATCTGGAATGTTGCACCCGAGTACCAGGGTACGAAAACTGAGACATATTTGAACACGTCTCCCGATCACATGGTTGATCATACTCTAGGTTCCACATGCATGTTTTAGCTGAAGGAAGAATACCTTAAACGTGGGTAGTTGAAACCCGTGGAATGGGTACCATGCAATATGACTTCAAAGGGTCTTCATTTGCACACCGAACCTCTCCAATCCTATCACTGCTGCGTTTATGCCCCTGTACACACGCTTGATTCTCTTTTGGAGACATAGCAATCCATAGGTTTTAAGATACTTACTAGTCAGGTACATTCTTAGGCGTTTAATATGCGGTGTTGAGTCCATTTCGTTGAGCAAGGAGTAGCTCTTGTCTATTCCATATTTGGCTTAAGGAACTTTATCTGTGCTCATTTCAATCTCTGGTTTTATGCAGCACCCCAACTCACCTTTACTCTTAAGCAAGCATAAGTTGGTTTTCTAAATTTGAGACCCTGTTCTGTTCTGTAATTCAGTTCCTGTGTATCCAAGTTTACATTCCGTGTATTAGTGATATCTTATGATGTTTCTTTTTCTGTGTGACTTATTTCAGTTTGAATCATCATACCTGAATCCACTCATTGTGCTGCTAAGGGCCTGATGACATACATTTCATTGCTGAGTGATATTGCTTTGTAAGTAAATACCACAACTTCTTTATCCATTTTTCACTTTCTGCGATGTTGAACTTGTACGGTAAACGAGGTTCTTGTAAACAGAGGCGTCCCAAACTTTGGGGTGGCTGTGTCTTTTTGATTTTAATTTCCCTAAGCTATAGGACCATAAGTGGAAGTGCCCTAGGCTCTGTTGCTTTGTTTTTTAGATGTTTCAGGAAACACCATACACTTCTCCCGAGTGTCTGTTGGCAATTTACATCCCGCCCATCAGCATAACAAGGCTCCCAGTTCTCCATGGCCTGTCCTGCCTTTCTGGATTTTACACTTTTTTCAGATGGCCCTTTTGACCGGGGGGAAGTGAGACTTCATTGTAGTGCAGATTTCCTTTGCAAGCTTGCTTGGTTGGCCAAAAAGGGCGTATGCGTTTTTTCCTGAATATATTCAGGAAAAAACGCATACGCCCTTTTTGGCCAAGTGCGTCATTGTGGACGTTCTGCCTCTTTTCCTATGCTTTCAATGCAATTCCAGTCTACCTCCTGAAATCGGTTTCTTGCAATTCTGCCCCACTTTGAAGTCCTCTTGGCAGCCTTACTTCAGTATATTTTTGGACGATAGCTGTCATTTATAACTCTGCAGGTTTGTGAATTACAGTGCCCCTGAGCTCCTTTCTTCAACTCGCTTTCTTGTGAGCTGGCCGCAACACCGCAGGATGGCTTCAGGCCCTAATCTGGTTCCGGCACGGCATGCTGAGCCTTTGGTTAATTCCTCTTCCTGGTGGGAAATGAGAGTTAAATTTGCCCGTCCAGACTCCTCCAGCTAGTCTCTCATTGGTTCTCGCTATTCCTGTTCATCTTCCGCAGAAATTGCAAACTGGGCCAAACAGGAGGTTAAAGGGACTGACTCTCCAAGTCGGGAGAGTGTTAGTAAAGCATCTGGAATGTTGCACCCGAGTACCAGGGTACGAAAACTGAGACATATTTGAACACGTCTCCCGATCACATGGTTGATCATACTCTAGGTTCCACATGCATGTTTTAGCTGAAGGAAGAATACCTTAAACGTGGGTAGTTGAAACCCGTGGAATGGGTACCATGCAATATGACTTCAAAGGGTCTTCATTTGCACACCGAACCTCTCCAATCCTATCACTGCTGCGTTTATGCCCCTGTACACACGCTTGATTCTCTTTTGGAGACATAGCAATCCATAGGTTTTAAGATACTTACTAGTCAGGTACATTCTTAGGCGTTTAATATGCGGTGTTGAGTCCATTTCGTTGAGCAAGGAGTAGCTCTTGTCTATTCCATATTTGGCTTAAGGAACTTTATCTGTGCTCATTTCAATCTCTGGTTTTATGCAGCACCCCAACTCACCTTTACTCTTAAGCAAGCATAAGTTGGTTTTCTAAATTTGAGACCCTGTTCTGTTCTGTAATTCAGTTCCTGTGTATCCAAGTTTACATTCCGTGTATTAGTGATATCTTATGATGTTTCTTTTTCTGTGTGACTTATTTCAGTTTGAATCATCATACCTGAATCCACTCATTGTGCTGCTAAGGGCCTGATGACATACATTTCATTGCTGAGTGATATTGCTTTGTAAGTAAATACCACAACTTCTTTATCCATTTTTCACTTTCTGCGATGTTGAACTTGTACGGTAAACGAGGTTCTTGTAAACAGAGCCATTCCAAACTTCGGGGTGGCTGTGTCTTTTTTATTTTAATTTCCCTAAGCTATAGGACCATAAGTGGAAGTGCCCTAGGCTCTGTTGCTTTGTTTTTCAGATGTTTCAGGAAACACCATACACTTCTCCCGAGTGTCTGTTGGCAATTTACATCCCGCCCATCAGCATAACAAGGCTCCCAGTTCTTCATGGCCTGTCCTGCCTTTCTGGATTTTACACTTTTTTCAGATGGCCCTTTTGACCGGGGGGAAGTGAGACTTCATTGTAGTGCAGATTTCCTTTGCAAGCTTGCTTGGTTGGCCAAAAAGGGCGTATGCGTTTTTTCCTGAATATATTCAGGAAAAAACGCATACGCCCTTTTTGGCCAAGTGCATCATTGTGGACGTTCTGCATCTTTTCCGAAGCTTTCAATGCAATTCCAGTCTACCTCCTGAAATCAGTTTCCTGCAATTCTGCCCCGCTTTCAAGTCCTCTTGGCAGCTTTACTTCAGTATATTTTTGGAAATAGCTGTCATTTATAACTCTGCAGGTTTGTGAATTACAGTGCCCCTGAGCTCCTTTCTTCAACTCGCTTTCTTGTGACCTGGCCGCAACACCGCAGGATGGCTTCAGGCCCTAATGTGGTTCCGGCATGGCACACTGAGCCTTTGGTTAATTCCGCTTCCTGGTGGGAAATGAGAGTTAAATTTGCCCGTCCAGACACCTCCATCTAGTCTCTCATTGGTTCTCGATATTCCTGTTCATCTTCCGCAGAAATTGCAAACTGGGCCAAACAGGAGGTTAAAGGCGCTGACTCTCCAAGTGGGGAGAGTGTTAGTAAAGCGCCTGGAATGTTGCACCCGAGTACCAGGGTACGAAAACTGAGACATATTTGAACACATCTCCCGGTCACATGTTTGATCATGCTCTAGGTTCCACATGCATGTTTTAGCTGAAGGAAGAATACCTTAAACCTGGGTAGTTGAAACCCGTGGAATGGGTACCATGCAATATGACTTCAAAGGGTCTTCATTTGCTCACCGAACCTCTCCAATCCTATCACTGCTGCGTTTATGCCCCTGTACACATGCTTGATTCTCTTTCAGAGACATAGCAATCCATAGGTTTTAAGATACTTACTAGTCAGGTACATTCTTAGGCGTTTAATATGGGGTGTTGAGTCCATTTCGTTGAGCAAGGAGTAGCTCTTGTCTATTCCATATTTGGCTTAAGGAACTTTATCTGTGCTCATTTCAATCTCTGGTTTTATGCAGCACCCCAACTCACCTTTCCCCTTAAGCAAGCATAAGTTGGTTTTCTAAATTTGAGACCCTGTTCTGTTCTGTAATTCAGTTCCTGTGTAGCCAAGTTTACATTCCGTGTATTACTGATATCTTATGAAGTTTCTTTTTCTGTGTGACTTATTTCAGTTAGAATCATCATACCTGAATCCACTCATTGTGCTGCTAAGGGCCTGATGACATAGATTTCATTGCTGAGTGATATTGCTTTGTAAGTAAATACCACAACTTCTTTATCCATTTTTCACTTTCTGCGATGTTGAACTTGTACTGTAAACGAGGTTCTTGTAAACAGAGGCGTCCCAAACTTTGGGGTGGCTGTGTCTTTTTGATTTTAATTTCCCTAAGCTATAGGACCATAAGTGGAAGTGCCCTAGGCTCTGTTGCTTTGTTTTTTAGATGTTTCAGGAAACACCATACACTTCTCCCGAGTGTCTGTTGGCAATTTACATCCCGCCCATCAGCATAACAAGGCTCCCAGTTCTCCATGGCCTGTCCTGCCTTTCTGGATTTTACACTTTTTTCAGATGGCCCTTTTGACCGGGGGGAAGTGAGACTTCATTGTAGTGCAGATTTCCTTTGCAAGCTTGCTTGGTTGGCCAAAAAGGGCGTATGCGTTTTTTCCTGAATATATTCAGGAAAAAACGCATACGCCCTTTTTGGCCAAGTGCATCATTGTGGACGTTCTGCCTCTTTTCCTATGCTTTCAATGCAATTCCAGTCTACCTCCTGAAATCGGTTTCCTGCAATTCTGCCCCGCTTTCAAGTCCTCTTGGCAGCCTTACTTCAGTATATTTTTGGACGATAGCTGTCATTTATAACTCTGCAGGTTTGTGAATTACAGTGCCCCTGAGCTCCTTTCTTCAACTCGCTTTCTTTTGAGCTGGCCGCAACACCGCAGGATGGCTTCAGGCCCTAATGTGGTTCCGGCACGGCACGCTGAGCCTTTGGTTAGTTCCTCTTTCTGGTGGGAAATGAGAGTTAAATTTGCCCGTCCAGACACCTCCAGCTAGTCTCTCATTGGTTCTCGCTCTTCCTGTTCATCTTCCGCAGAAATTGCAAACTGGGCTAAACAGGAGGTTAAAGGCTGACTATCCAAGTGGGGAGAGTGTTAGTAAAGCGTCTGGAATGTTGCACCCGAGTACCAGGGTAGGAAAACTGAGACATATTTGAACACGTCTCCCGTTCACACGGTTGATCATACTCTGGGTTCCACATGCATGTTTTAGCTGAAGGAAGAATACCTTAAACCTGGGTAGTTGAAACCCGTGGAATGGGTACCGTGCAATATGACTTCAAAGGGTCTTCATTTGCTCACCGAACCTCTCCAATCCTATCACTGCTGCGTTTATGCCCCTGTACACACGCTTGATTCTCTTTTGGAGACATAGCAATCCATAGGTTTTAAGATACTTACTAGTAAGGTACATTCTTAGGCGTTTAATATGGGGTGTTGAGTCCATTTCGTTGAGCAAGGAGTAGCTCTTGTCTATTCCATATTTGGCTTAAGGAACTTTATCTGTGCTCATTTCAATCTCTGGTTTTATGCAGCACCCCAACTCACCTTTACTCTTAAGCAAGCATAAGTTGGTTTTCTAAATTTGAGACCCTGTTCTGTTCTGTAATTCAGTTCCTCTGTATACAAGTTTACATTCCGTGTATTAGTGATATCTTATGATGTTTCTTTTTCTGTGTGACTTATTTGAGTTTGAATCATCATACCTGAATCCACTCATTGTGCTGCTAAGGGCCTGATGACATACATTTCATTGCTGAGTGATATTGCTTTGTAAGTAAATACCACAACTTCTTTATCCATTTTTCACTTTCTGCGATGTTGAACTTGTACGGTAAACGAGGTTCTTGTAAACAGAGCCATTCCAAACTTCGGGGTGGCTGTGTCTTTTTTATTTTAATTTCCCTAAGCTATAGGACCATAAGTGGAAGTGCCCTAGGCTCTGTTGCTTTGTTTTTCAGATGTTTCAGGAAACACCATACACTTCTCCCGAGTGTCTGTTGGCAATTTACATCCCGCCCATCAGCATAACAAGGCTCCCAGTTCTTCATGGCCTGTCCTGCCTTTCTGGATTTTACACTTTTTTCAGATGGCCCTTTTGACCGGGGGGAAGTGAGACTTCATTGTAGTGCAGATTTCCTTTGCAAGCTTGCTTGGTTGGCCAAAAAGGGCGTATGCGTTTTTTCCTGAATATATTCAGGAAAAAACGCATACGCCCTTTTTGGCCAAGTGCATCATTGTGGACGTTCTGCATCTTTTCCGAAGCTTTCAATGCAATTCCAGTCTACCTCCTGAAATCAGTTTCCTGCAATTCTGCCCCGCTTTCAAGTCCTCTTGGCAGCTTTACTTCAGTATATTTTTGGAAATAGCTGTCATTTATAACTCTGCAGGTTTGTGAATTACAGTGCCCCTGAGCTCCTTTCTTCAACTCGCTTTCTTGTGACCCGGCCGCAACACCGCAGGATGGCTTCAGGCCCTAATGTGGTTCCGGCATGGCACACTGAGCCTTTGGTTAATTCCGCTTCCTGGTGGGAAATGAGAGTTAAATTTGCCCGTCCAGACACCTCCAGCTAGTCTCTCATTGGTTCTCGCTATTCCTGTTCATCTTCCACAGAAATTGCAAACTGGGCCAAACAGGAGGTTAAAGGGACTGACTCTCCAAGTCGCGAGAGTGTTAGTAAAGCGTCTGGAATGTTGCACCCGAGTACCAGGGTACGAAAACTGAGACATATTTGAACACATCTCCCGATCACATGTTTGATCATACTCTAGGTTCCACATGCATGTTTTAGCTGAAGGAAGAATACCTTAAACCTGGGTAGTTGAAACCCGTGGAATGGGTACCATGCAATATGACTTCAAAGGGTCTTCATTTGCTCACCGAACCTCTCCAATCCTATCACTGCTGCGTTTATGCCCCTGTACACATGCTTGATTCTCTTTAAGAGACAGAGCAATCCATAGGTTTTAAGATACTTACTAGTCAGGTACATTTTTACGCGTTTAATATGCGGTGTTGAGTCCATTTCGTTGAGCAAGGAGTAGCTCTTGTCTATTCCATATTTGGCTTAAGGAACTTTATCTGTGCTCATTTCAATCTCTGGTTTTATGCAGCACCCCAACTCACCTTTCCCCTTAAGCAAGCATAAGTTGGTTTTCTAAATTTGAGACCCTGTTCTGTTCTGTAATTCAGTTCCTGTGTAGCCAAGTTTACATTCCGTGTATTACTGATATCTTATGATGTTTCTTCTTCTGTGTGACTTATTTCAGTTAGAATCATCATACCTGAATCCACTCATTGTGCTGCTACGGGCCTGATGACATAGATTTCACTGCTGAGTGATATTGCTTTGTAAGTAAATACCACAACATCTTTATCCATTTTTCACTTTCTGCGATGTTGAACTTGTACTGTAAACGAGGTTCTTGTAAACAGAGGCGTCCCAAACTTTGGGGTGGCTGTGTCTTTTTGATTTTAATTTCCCTAAGCTATAGGACCATAAGTGGAAGTGCCCTAGGCTCTGTTGCTTTGTTTTTTAGATGTTTCAGGAAACACCATACACTTCTCCCGAGTGTCTGTTGGCAATTTACATCCCGCCCATCAGCATAACAAGGCTCCCAGTTCTCCATGGCCTGTCCTGCCTTTCTGGATTTTACACTTTTTTCAGATGGCCCTTTTGAATGGGGGGAAGTGAGACTTCATTGTAGTGCAGATTTCCTTTGCAAGCTTGCTTGGTTGGCCAAAAAGGGCGTATGCGTTTTTTCCTGAATATATTCAGGAAAAAACGCATACACCCTTTTTGGCCAAGTGCATCATTGTGGACGTTCTGCCTCTTTTCCTATGCTTTCAATGCAATTCCAGTCTACCTCCTGAAATCGGTTTCCTGCAATTCTGCCCCGCTTTCAAGTCCTCTTGGCAGCCTTACTTCAGTATATTTTTGGACGATAGCTGTCATTTATAACTCTGCAGGTTTGTGAATTACAGTGCCCCTGAGCTCCTTTCTTCAACTCGCTTTCTTTTGAGCTGGCCACAACACCGCAGGATGGCTTCAGGCCCTAATCTGGTTCCGGCACGGCACGCTGAGCCTTTGGTTAGTTCCTCTTCCTGGTGGGAAATGAGAGTTAAATTTGCCCGTCCAGACACCTCCAGCTAGTCTCTCATTGGTTCTCCCTATTCCTGTTCATCTTCCGCAGAAATTGCAAACTGGGCCAAACAGGAGGTTAAAGGCGCTGACTCTCCAAGTGGGGAGAGTGTTAGTAAAGCGTCTGGAATGTTGCACCCAAGTACCAGGGGAGGAAAATTGAGACATATTTGAACAGCTCTCCCATTCACACGGTTGATCATACTCTGGGTTCCACATGCATGTTTTAGCTGAAGGAAGAATACCTTAAACGTGGGTAGTTGAAACCCGTGGAATGGGTACCATGCAATATGACTTCAAAGGGTCTTCATTTGCTCACCGAACCTCTCCAATCCTATCACTGCTGCGTTTATGCCCCTGTACACACGCTTGATTCTCTTTTGGAGACATAGCAATCCATAGGTTTTAAGATACTTACTAGTAAGGTACATTCTTAGGCGTTTAATATGGGGTGTTGAGTCCATTTCGTTGAGCAAGGAGTAGCTCTTGTCTATTCCATATTTGGCTTAAGGAACTTTATCTGTGCTCATTTCAATCTCTGGTTTTATGCAGCACCCCAACTCACCTTTCCCCTTAAGCAAGCATAAGTTGGTTTTCTAAATTTGAGACCCTGTTCTGTTCTGTAATTTAGTTCCTGTGTAGCCCAGTTTACATTCCGTGTATTAGTGATATCTTATGATGTTTCTTTTTCTGTGTGACATATTTCAGTTAGAATCATCGTACCTGAATCCACTCATTATGCTGCTACGGGCCTGATGACATAGATTTCATTGCTGAGTGATATTGCTTTGTAAGTAAATACCACAACTTCTTTATCCATTTTTCACTTTCTGCGATGTTGAACTTGTACTGTAAACGAGGTTCTTGTAAACAGAGGCGTCCCAAACTTTGGGGTGGCTGTGTCTTTTTGATTTTAATTTCCCTAAGCTATAGGACCATAAGTGGAAGTGCCCTAGGCTCTGTTGCTTTGTTTTTTAGATGTTTCAGGAAACACCATACACTTCTCCCGAGTGTCTGTTGGCAATTTACATCCCGCCCATCAGCATAACAAGGCTCCCAGTTCTCCATGGCCTGTCCTGCCTTTCTGGATTTTACACTTTTTTCAGATGGCCCTTTTGACCGGGGGGAAGTGAGACTTCATTGTAGTGCAGATTTCCTTTGCAAGCTTGCTTGGTTGGCCAAAAAGGGCGTATGCGTTTTTTCCTGAATATATTCAGGAAAAAACGCATACGCCCTTTTTGGCCAAGTGCATCATTGTGGACGTTCTGCCTCTTTTCCTATGCTTTCAATGCAATTCCAGTCTACCTCCTGAAATCGGTTTCCTGCAATTCTGTCCCGCTTTCAAGTCCTCTTGGCAGCCTTACTTCAGTATATTTTTGTACGATAGCTGTCATTTATAACTCTGTATGTTTGTGAATTACAGTGCTCCTGAGCTCCTTTCTTCAACTCGCTTTCTTTTGAGCTGGCCGCAACACCGCAGGATGGCTTCAGGCCCTAATCTGGTTCCGGCACGGCACGCTGAGCCTTTGTTTAGTTCCTCTTCCTGGTGGGAAATGAGAGTTAAATTTGCCCGTCCAGACACCTCCAGCTAGTCTCTCATTGGTTCTCGCTCTTCCTGTTCATCTTCCGCAGAAATTGCAAACTGGGCCAAACAGGAGGTTAAAGGCGCTGACTCTCCAAGTGGGGAGAGTGTTAGTAAAGCGTCTGGAATGTTGCACACGAGTACCAGGGGAGGAAAACTGAGACATATTTGAACACATCTCCCGTTCACACGGTTGATCATACTCTGGGTTCCACATGCATGTTTTAGCTGAAAGAAGAATACCTTAAACCTGGAGAGTTGAGACCCGTGGAATGGGTACCATGCAATATGACTTCAAAGGGTCTTCATTTGCTCACCGAACCTCTCCAATCCTATCACTGCTGCGTTTATTCCCCTGTACACACGCTTGATTCTCTTTTGGAGACATAGAAATCCATAGGTTTTAAGATACTTACTAGTCAGGTACATTCTTAGGCGTTTAATATGGGGTGTTGAGTCCATTTCGTTGAGCAAGGAGTAGCTCTTGTCTATTCCATATTTGGCTGAAGGAACTTTATCTGTGCTCATTTCAATCTCTGGTTTTATGCAGCACCCCAACTCACCTTTCCCCTTAAGCAAGCATAAGTTGGTTTTCTAAATTTGAGACCCTGTTGTGTTTTGGAATTCAGTTCCTGTGTAGCCAAGTTTACATTCCGTGTATTACTGATATCTTATGATGTTTCTTTTTCTGTGTGACTTATTTCAGTTAGAATCATCATACCTGAATCCACTCATTGTGCTGCTAAGGGCCTGATGAGATAGATTTCATTGCTGAGTGATATTGCTTTGTAAGTAAATACCACAACTTCTTTATCCATTTTTCACTTTCTGCGATGTTGAACTTGTACGGTAAACGAGGTTCTTGTAAACAGAGGCGTCCCAAACTTTGGGGTGGCTGTGTCTTTTTGATTTTAATTTCCCTAAGCTATAGTACCATAAGTGGAAGTGCCCTAGGCTCTGTTGCTTTGTTTTTTAGATGTTTCAGGAAACACCATACACTTCTCCCGAGTGTCTGTTGGCAATTTACATCCCGCCATTCAGCATAACAAGGCTCCCAGTTCTCCATGGCCTGTCCTGCCTTTCTGGATTTTACACTTTTTTCAGATGGCCCTTTTGACCGGGGGGAAGTGAGACTTCATTGTAGTGCAGATTTCCTTTGCAAGCTTGCTTGGTTGGCCAAAAAGGGCGTATGCGTTTTTTCTTGAATATATTCAGGAAAAAACGCATACGCCCTTTTTGGCCAAGTGCATCATTGTGGACGTTCTGCCTCTTTTCCTATGCTTTCAATGCAATTCCAGTCTACCTCCTGAAATCGGTTTCCTGCAATTCTGCCCCGCTGCCAAGTCCTCTTGGCAGCCTTACTTCAGTATATTTTTGGACGATAGCTGTCATTTATAACTCTGCAGGTTTGTGAATTACAGTGCCCCTGAGCTCCTTTCTTCAACTCGCTTTCTTGTGACCTGGCCGCAACACCGCAGGATGGCTTCAGGCCCTAATCTGGTTCCGGCACGGCACGCTGAGCCTTTGGTTAATTCCTCTTCCTGGTGGGAAATGAGAGTTAAATTTGCCCGTCCAGACACCTCCAGCTAGTCTCTCATTGGTTCTCGCTCTTCCTGTTCATCTTCCGCAGAAATTGCAAACTGGGCCAAACAGGAGGTTAAAGGGACTGACTCTCCAAGTCGGGAGAGTGTTAGTAAAGCGTCTGGAATGTTGCACCCGAGTACCAGGGTACGAAAACTGAGACATATTTGAACACGTCTCCCGATCACATGGTTGATCATACTCTAGGTTCCACATGCATGTTTTAGCTGAAGGAAGAATACCTTAAACGTGGGTAGTTGAAACCCGTGGAATGGGTACCATGCAATATGACTTCAAAGGGTCTTCATTTGCTCACCGAACCTCTCCAATCCTATCACTGCTGCGTTTATGCCCCTGTACACACGCTTGATTCTCTTTTGGAGACATAGCAATCCATAGGTTTTAAGATACTTACTAGTAAGGTACATTCTTTGGCATTTAATATGGGGTGTTGAGTCCATTTCGTTGAGCAAGGAGTAGCTCTTGTCTATTCCATATTTGGCTTAAGGAACTTTATCTGTGCTCATTTCAATCTCTGGTTTTATGCAGCACCCCAACTCACCTTTCCCCTTAAGCAAGCATAAGTTCGTTTTCTAAATTTGAGACCCTGTTCTGTTCTGTAATTCAGTTCCTGTGTAGCCCAGTTTACATTCCGTGTATTAGTGATATCTTATGATGTTTCTTTTTCTGTGTGACTTATTTCAGTTAGAATCATCGTACCTGAATCCACTCATTGTGCTGCTAAGGGCCTGATGACATAGATTTCATTGCTGAGTGATATTGCTTTGTAAGTAAATACCACAACTTCTTTATCCATTTTTCACTTTCTGCGATGTTGAACTTGTACGGTAAACGAGGTTCTTGTAAACAGAGGCGTCCCAAACTTTGGGGTGGCTGTGTCTTTTTGATTTTAATTTCCCTAAGCTATAGGACCATAAGTGGAAGTGCCCTAGGCTCTGTTGCTTTGTTTTTTAGATGTTTCAGGAAACACCATACACTTCTCCCGAGTGTCTGTTGGCAATTTACATCCCGCCCATCAGCATAACAAGGCTCCCAGTTCTCCATGGCCTGTCCTGCCTTTCTGGATTTTACACTTTTTTCAGATGGCCCTTTTGACCGGGGGGAAGTGAGACTTCATTGTAGTGCAGATTTCCTTTGCAAGCTTGCTTGGTTGGCCAAAAAGGGCGTATGCGTTTTTTCCTGAATATATTCAGGAAAAAACGCATACGCCCTTTTTGGCCAAGTGCATCATTGTGGACGTTCTGCCTCTTTTCCTATGCTTTCAATGCAATTCCAGTCTACCTCCTGAAAGCGGTTTCCTGCAATTCTGCCCCGCTTTCAAGTCCTCTTGGCAGCCTTACTTCAGTATATTTTTGGACGATAGCTGTTATTTATAACTCTGCAGGTTTGTGAATTACAGTGCCCCTGAGCTCCTTTCTTCAACTCGCTTTCTTTTGAGCTGGCCGCAACACCACAGGATGGCTTCAGGCCCTAATCTGGTTCCGGCACGGCACGCTGAGCCTTTGGTTAGTTCCTCTTCCTGGTGGGAAATGAGAGTTAAATTTGCCCGTCCAGACACCTCCAGCTAGTCTCTCATTGGTTCTCCCTATTCCTGTTCATCTTCCGCAGAAATTGCAAACTGGGCCAAACAGGAGGTTAAAGGCGCTGACTCTCCAAGTGGGGAGAGTGTTAGTAAAGCGTCTGGAATGTTGCACCCGAGTACCAGGGGAGGAAAACTGAGACATATTTGAACACGTCTCCCGTTCACACGGTGGATCATACTCTGGGTTCCACATGCATGTTTTAGCTGAAGGAAGAATACCTTAAACCTGGAGAGTTGAGACCCGTGAAATGGGTACCATGCAATATGACTTCAAAGGGTCTTCATTTGCTCACCGAACCTCTCCAATCCTATCACTGCTGCGTTTATGCCCCTGTACACACGTTTGATTCTCTTTTGGAGACATAGCAATCCATAGGTTTTAAGATACTTACTAGTCAGGTACATTCTTAGGCGTTTAATATGGGGTGTTGAGTCCATTTCGTTGAGCAAGGAGTAGCTCTTGTCTATTCCATATTTGGCTTAAGGAACTTTATCTGTGCTCATTTCAATCTCTGGTTTTATGCAGCACCCCAACTCACCTTTACCCTTAAACAAGCATAAGTTGGTTTTCTAAATTTGAGACCCTGTTGTGTTTTGGAATTCAGTTCCTGTGTAGCCAAGTTTACATTCCGTGTATTAGTGATATCTTATGATGTTTCTTTTTCTGTGTGATTTATTTCAGTTAGAATCATCGTACCTGAATCCACTCATTATGCTGCTACGGGCCTGAAGACATAGATTTCATTGCTGAGTGATACTGCATTGTACGTAAGTACCACAAGTTCTTTATCCATTTTTCACTTTCTGTGATATTGAACTTGTACGGTAAACGAGGTTCTTGTAAACAGAGGCGTCCCAAACTTTGGGGTGGCTGTGTCTTTTTGATTTTAATTTCCCTAAGCTATAGGACCGTAAGTGGAAGTGCCCTAGGCTCTGTTGCTTTGTTTCTTAGATGTTTCAGGAAACACCATACACTTCTCCCGAGTGTCTGTTGGCAATTTACATCCCGCCCATCAGCATAACAAGGCTCCCAGTTCTCCATGGCCTGTCCTGCCTTTCTGGATTTTACACTTTTTTCAGATGGCCCTTTTGACCGGGGGGAAGTGAGACTTCATTGTAGTGCAGATTTCCTTTGCAAGCTTGCTTGGTTGGCCAAAAAGGGCGTATGCGTTTTTTCCTGAATATATTCAGGAAAAAACGCATACGCCCTTTTTGGCCAAGTGCATCATTGTGGACGTTCTGCCTCTTTTCCTATGCTTTCAATGCAATTCCAGTCTACCTCCTGAAATCGGTTTCCTGCAATTCTGCCCCGCTTTCAAGTCCTCTTGGCCGCCTTACTTCAGTATATTTTTGGACGATAGCTGTCATTTATAACTCTGCAGGTTTGTGAATTACAGTGCCCCTGAGCTCCTTTCTTCAACTCGCTTTCTTGTGAGCTGGCCGCAACACCGCAGGATGGCTTCAGGCCCTAATCTGGTTCTGGCACGGCACGCTGAGCCTTTGGTTAATTCCTCTTCCTGGTGGGAAATGAGAGTTAAATTTGCCCGTCCAGACACCTCCAGCTAGTCTCTCATTGGTTCTCGCTCTTCCTGTTCATCTTCCGCAGAAATTGCAAACTGGGCCAAACAGGAGGTTAAAGGGACTGACTCTCCAAGTCGGGAGAGTGTTAGTAAAGCGTCTGGAATGTTGCACCCGAGTACCAGGGTACGAAAACTGAGACATATTTGAACACGTCTCCCGATCACATGGTTGATCATACTCTAGGTTCCACATGCATGTTTTAGCTGAAGGAAGAATACCTTAAACGTGGGTAGTTGAAACCCGTGGAATGGGTACCATGCAATATGACTTCAAAGGGTCTTCATTTGCTCACCGAACCTCTCCAATCCTATCACTGCTGCGTTTATGCCCCTGTACACACGCTTGATTCTCTTTTGGAGACATAGCAATCCATAGGTTTTAAGATACTTACTAGTAAGGTACATTCTTAGGCGTTTAATATGGGGTGTTGAGTCCATTTCGTTGAGCAAGGAGTAGCTCTTGTCTATTCCATATTTGGCTTAAGGAACTTTATCTGTGCTCATTTCAATCTCTGGTTTTATGCAGCACCCCAACTCACCTTTCCCCTTAAGCAAGCATAAGTTGGTTTTCTAAATTTGAGACCCTGTTGTGTTTTGGAATTCAGTTCCTGTGTAGCCCAGTTTACATTCCGTGTATTAGTGATATCTTATGATGTTTCTTTTTCTGTGTGACTTATTTCAGTTAGAATCATCGTACCTGAATCCACTCATTAGGCTGCTACGGGCCTGATGACATAGATTTCATTGCTGAGTGATATTGCTTTGTAAGTAAATACCACAACTTCTTTATCCATTTTTCACTTTCTGCGATGTTGAACTTGTACTGTAAACGAGGTTCTTGTAAACAGAGGCGTCCCAAACTTTGGGGTGGCTGTGTCTTTTTGATTTTAATTTCCCTAAGCTATAGGACCATAAGTGGAAGTGCCCTAGGCTCTGTTGCTTTGTTTTTTAGATGTTTCAGGAAACACCATACACTTCTCCCGAGTGTCTGTTGGCAATTTACATCCCGCCCATCAGCATAACAAGGCTCCCAGTTCTCCATGGCCTGTCCTGCCTTTCTGGATTTTACACTTTTTTCAGATGGCCCTTTTGACCGGGGGGAAGTGAGACTTCATTGTAGTGCAGATTTCCTTTGCAAGCTTGCTTGGTTGGCCAAAAAGGGCGTATGCGTTTTTTCCTGAATATATTCAGGAAAAAACGCATACGCCCTTTTTGGCCAAGTGCATCATTGTGGACGTTCTGCCTCTTTTCCTATGCTTTCAATGCAATTCCAGTCTACCTCCTGAAATCGGTTTCCTGCAATTCTGCCCCGCTTTCAAGTCCTCTTGGCAGCCTTACTTCAGTATATTTTTGGATGATAGCTGTCATTTATAACTCTGCAGGTTTGTGAATTACAGTGCCCCTGAGCTCCTTTCTTCAACTCGCTTTCTTTTGAGCTGGCCGCAACACCGCAGGATGGCTTCAGGCCCTAATCTGGTTCCGGCACGGCACGCTGAGCCTTTGGTTAGTTCCTCTTCCTGGTGGGAAATGAGAGTTAAATTTGCCCGTCCAGACACCTCCAGCTAGTCTCTCATTGGTTCTCGCTATTCCTGTTCATCTTCCGCAGAAATTGCAAACTGGGCCAAACAGGAGGTTAAAGGCGCTGACTCTCCAAGTGGGGAGAGTGTTAGTAAAGCGTCGGAATGTTGCACCCGAGTAACAGGGGAGGAAAACTGAGACATATTTGAACACGTCTCCCGTTCACACGGTTGATCATACTCTGCGTTCCACATGCATGTTTTAGCTGAAGGAAGAATACCTTAAACCTGGAGAGTTGAGAACCGTGAAATGGGTACCATGCAATATGACTTCAAAGGGTCTTCATTTGCTCACCGAACCTCTCCAATCCTATCACTGCTGCGTTTATGCCCCTGTACACCCGCTTGATTCTCTTTTGGAGACATAGCAATCCATAGGTTTTAAGATACTTACTAGTCAGGTACATTCTTAGGCGTTTAATATGGGGTGTTGAGTCCATTTCGTTGAGCAAGGAGTAGCTCTTGTCTATTCCATATTTGGCTTAAGGAACTTTATCTGTGCTCATTTCAATCTCTGGTTTTATGCAGCACCCCAACTCACCTTTCCCCTTAAGCAAGCATAAGTTGGTTTTCTAGATTTGAGACCCTGTTCTGTTCTGTAATTCAGTTCCTGTGTAGCCAAGTTTACATTCCGTGTATTAGTGATATCTTATGATGTTTCTTTTTCTGTGTGACTTATTTCAGTTAGAATCATCGTACCTGAATCCACTCATTATGCTGCTACGGGCCTGATGACATAGATTTCATTGCTGAGTGATACTGCATTGTACGTAAGTACCACAAGTTCTTTATGCATTTTTCACTTTCTGTGATATTGAACTTGTACGGTAAACGAGGTTCTTGTAAACAGAGGCGTCCCAAACTTTGGGGTGGCTGTGTCTTTTTGATTTTAATTTCCCTAAGCTATAGGACCATAAGTGGAAGTGCCCTAGGCTCTGTTGCTTTGTTTTTTAGATGTTTCAGGAAACACCATACACTTCTCCCGAGTGTCTGTTGGCAATTTACATCCCGCCCATCAGCATAACAAGGCTCCCAGTTCTCCATGGCCTGTCCTGCCTTTCTGGATTTTACACTTTTTTCAGATGGCCCTTTTGACCGGGGGGAAGTGAGACTTCATTGTAGTGCAGATTTCCTTTGCAAGCTTGCTTGGTTGGCCAAAAAGGGCGTATGCGTTTTTTCCTGAATATATTCAGGAAAAAACGCATACGCCCTTTTTGGCCAAGTGCATCATTGTGGACGTTCTGCCTCTTTTCCTATGCTTTCAATGCAATTCCAGTCTACCTCCTGAAATCTGTTTCCTGCAATTCTGCCCCGCTTTCAAGTCCTCTTGGCAGCCTTACTTCAGTATATTTTTGGACGATAGCTGTCATTTATAACTCTGCAGGTTTGTGAATTACAGTGCCCCTGAGCTCCTTTCTTCAACTCGCTTTCTTGTGACCTGGCCGCAACACCGCAGGATGGCTTCAGGCCCTAATCTGGTTCCGGCACGGCACGCTGAGCCTTTGGTTAGTTCCTCTTCCTGGTGGGAAATGAGAGTTAAATTTGCCCGTCCAGACACCTCCAGCTAGTCTCTCATTGGTTCTCGCTCTTCCTGTTCATCTTCCGCAGAAATTGCAAACTGGGCCAAACAGGAGGTTAAAGGGATTGACTCTCCAAGTCGGGAGAGTGTTAGTAAAGCGTCTGGAATGTTGCACCTGAGTACAAGGGTACGAAAACTGAGACATATTTGAACACGTCTCCCGATCACATGGTTGATCATACTCTAGGTTCCACATGCATGTTTTAGCTGCAGGAAGAATACCTTAAAACTGGGTAGTTGAAACCCGTGGAATGGGTACCATGCAATATGACTTCAAAGGGTCTTCATTTGCTCACCGAACCTCTCCAATCCTATCACTGCTGCGTTTATGCCCCTGTACACATGCTTGATTCTCTTTCGGAGACATAGCAATCCATAGGTTTTAAGATACTTACTAGTCAGGTACATTGTTAGGCGTTTAATATGCGGTGTTGAGTCCATTTCGTTGAGCAAGGAGTAGCTCTTGTCTATTCCGTATTTGGCTTAAGGAACGTTATCTGTGCTCATTTCAATCTCTGGTTTTATGCAGCACCCCAACTCACCTTTCCCCTTAAGCAACCATAAGTTGGTTTTCTAAATTTGAGACCCTGTTCTGTTCTGTAATTCAGTTCCTGTGTAGCCAAGTTTACATTCCGTGTATTACTGATATCTTATGATGTTTCTTCTTCTGTGTGACTTATTTCAGTTAGAATCATCATACCTGAATCCACTCATTGTGCTGCTACGGGCCTGATGACATAGATTTCATTGCTGAGTGATATTGCTTTGTAAGTAAATACCACAACATCTTTATCCATTTTTCACTTTCTGCGATGTTGAACTTGTACTGTAAACGAGGTTCTTGTAAACAGAGGCGTCCCAAAGTTTGGAGTGGCTGTGTCTTTTTGATTTTAATTTCCCTAAGCTATAGGACCATAAGTGGAAGTGCCCTAGGCTCTGTTGCTTTGTTTTTTAGATGTTTCAGGAAACACCATACACTTCTCCCGAGTGTCTGTTGGCAATTTACATCCCGCCCATCAGCATAACAAGGCTCCCAGTTCTCCATGGCCTGTCCTGCCTTTCTGGATTTTACACTTTTTTCAGATGGCCCTTTTGACCGGGGGGAAGTGAGACTTCATTGTAGTGCAGATTTCCTTTGCAAGCTCGCTTGGTTGGCCAAAAAGGGCGTATGCGTTTTTTCCTGAATATATTCAGGAAAAAACGCATACGCCCTTTTCGGACAAGTGCATCATTGTGGACGTTCTGCCTCTTTTCCTATGCTTTCAATGCAATTCCAGTCTACCTCCTGAAATCGGTTTCCTGCAATTCTGCCCGCATTCAAGTCCTCTTGGCAGCCTTAATTCAGTATATTTTTGGATGATAGCTGTCATTTATAACTCTGCAGGTTTGTGAATTACAGTGTCCCTGAGCTCCTTTCTTCAACTCGCTTTCTTTTGAGCTGGCCGCAACACCGCAGGATGGCTTCAGGCCCTAATCTGGTTCCGGCACGGCACGCTGAGCCTTTGGTTATTTCCTCTTCCTGGTGGGAAATGAGAGTTAAATTTGCCCGTCCAGACACCTCCAGCTAGTCTCTCATTGGTTCTCCCTATTCCTGTTCATCTTCCGCAGAAATTGCAAACTGGGCCAAACAGGAGGTTAAAGGCGCTGACTCTCCAAGTGGGGAGAGTGTTAGTAAAGCGTCTGGAATGTTGCACCCGAGTACCAGGGGAGGAAAACTGAGACATATTTGAACAGGTCTCCCGTTCACATGGTTGATCATACTCTGGGTTCCACATGCATATTTTAGCTGAAGGAAGAATACCTTAAACCTGGAGAGTTGAAACCCGTGTAATGGGTACCATGCAATATGATTTCAAAGGGTCTTCATTTGCTCACCGAACCTCTCCAATCCTATCACTGCTGCATTTATGCCCCTGTACACATGCTTGATTCTCTTTCGGAGACATAGCAATCCATAGGTTTTAAGATACTTACTAGTCAGGTACATTCTTAGGCGTTTAATATGCGGTGTTGAGTCCATTTCGTTGAGCAAGGAGTAGCTCTTGTCTATTCCATATTTGGCTTAAGGAACTTTATCTGTGGTCATTTCAATCTCTGGTTTTATGCAGCACCCCAACTCACCTTTCCCCTTAAGCAAGCATAAGTTGGTTTTCTGAATTTGAGACCCTGTTCTGTTCTGTAATTCAGTTCCTGTGTAGCCAAGTTTACATTCCGTGTATTACCGATATCTTATGATGTTTCTTTTTCTGTGTGACTTATTTCAGTTAGAATCATCATACCTGAATCCACTCATTGTGCTGCTAAGGGCCTGATGACATAGATTTCATTGCTGAGTGATATTGCTTTGTAAGTAAATACCACAACTTCTTTATCCATTTTTCACTTTCTGCGATGTTGAACTTGTACGGTAAAAGGGTTCTTGTAAACAGAGCCATTCCAAACTTCGGGGTGGCTGTGTCTTTTTTATTTTAATTTCCCTAAGCTATAGGACCATAAGTGGAAGTGCCCTAGGCTCTGTTGCTTTGTTTTTCAGATGTTTCAGGAAACACCATACACTTCTCCCGAGTGTCTGTTGGCAATTTACATCCCGCCCATCAGCATAACAAGGCTCCCAGTTCTCCATGGCCTGTCCTGCCTTTCTGGATTTTACACTTTTTTCAGATGGCCCTTTTGACTGGGGGGAAGTGAGACTTCATTGTAGTGCAGATTTCCTTTGCAAGTTTCCTTGGTTGGCCAAAAAGGGCGTATGCGTTTTTTCCTGAATATATTCAGGAAAAAACGCATACGCCCTTTTTGGCCAAGTGCATCATTGTGGACGTTCTGCATCTTTTCCGAAGCTTTCAATGCAATTCCAGTCTACCTCCTGAAATCAGTTTCCTGCAATTCTGCCCCGCTTTCAAGTCCTCTTGGCAGCTTTACTTCAGTATATTTTTGGAAATAGCTGTCATTTATAACTCTGCAGGTTTGTGAATTACAGTGCCCCTGAGCTCCTTTCTTCAACTCGCTTTCTTGTGACCTGGCCGCAACACCGCAGGATGGCTTCAGGCCCTAATGTGGTTCCGGCATGGCACGCTGAGCCTTTGGTTAATTCCGCTTCCTGGTGGGAAATGAGAGTTAAATTTGCCCGTCCAGACACCTCCAGCTAGTCTCTCATTGGTTCTCGCTCTTCCTGTTCAACTTCCGCAGAAATTGCAAACTGGGCCAAACAGGAGGTTAAAGGGACTGACTCTCCAAGTCGCGAGAGTGTTAGTAAAGCGTCTGGAATGTTGCACCCGAGTACCAGGGTACGAAAACTGAGACATATTTGAACACATCTCCCGATCACATGTTTGATCATACTCTAGGTTCCACATGCATGTTTTAGCTGAAGGAAGAATACCTTAAACCTGGGTAGTTGAAACCCGTGGAATGGGTACCATGCAATATGACTTCAAAGGGTCTTCATTTGCTCACCGAACCTCTCCAATCCTATCACTGCTGCGTTTATGCCCCTGTACACATGCTTGATTCTCTTTAAGAGACATAGCAATCCATAGGTTTTAAGATAGTTATTAGTCAGGTACATTCTTAGGCGTTTAATATGGGGTGTTGAGTCCATTTCGTTGAGCAAGGAGTAGCTCTTGTCTATTCCATATTTGGCTTAAGGAACTTTATCTGTGCTCATTTCAATCTCTGGTTTTATGCAGCACCCCAACTCACCTTTCCCCTTAAGCAAGCATAAGTTGGTTTTCTAAATTTGAGACCCTGTTCTGTTCTGTAATTCAGTTCCTGTGTAGCCCAGTTTACATTGCGTGTATTAGTGATATCTTATGATGTTTCTTTTTCTGTGTGACTTATTTCAGTTAGAATCATCGTACCTGAATCCACTCATTATGCTGCTACGGGCCTGATGACATAGATTTCATTGCTGAGTGATATTGCTTTGTAAGTAAATACCACAACTTCTTTATCCATTTTTCACTTTCTGCGATGTTGAACTTGTACTGTAAACGAGGTTCTTGTAAACAGAGGCGTCCCAAACTTTGGGGTGGCTGTGTCTTTTTGATTTTAATTTCCCTAAGCTATAGGACCATAAGTGGAAGTGCCCTAGGCTCTGTTGCTTTGTTTTTTAGATGTTTCAGGAAACACCATACACTTCTCCCGAGTGTCTGTTGGCAATTTACATCCCGCCCATCAGCATAACAAGGCTCCCAGTTCTCCATGGCCTGTCCTGCCTTTCTGGATTTTACACTTTTTTCAGATGGCCCTTTTGACCGGGGGGAAGTGAGACTTCATTGTAGTGCAGATTTCCTTTGCAAGCTTGCTTGGTTGGCCAAAAAGGGCGTATGCGTTTTTTCCTGAATATATTCAGGAAAAAACGCATACGCCCTTTTTGGCCAAGTGCATCATTGTGGACGTTCTGCCTCTTTTCCTATGCTTTCAATGCAATTCCAGTCTACCTCCTGAAATCGGTTTCCTGCAATTCTGCCCCGCATTCAAGTCCTCTTGGCAGCCTTACTTCAGTATATTTTTGGATGATAGCTGTCATTTATAACTCTGCAGGTTTGTGAATTACAGTGCCCCTGAGCTCCTTTCTTCAACTCGCTTTCTTGTGAGCTGGCCGCAACACCGCAGGATGGCTTCAGGCCCTAATCTGGTTCCGGCACGGGACGCTGAGCCTTTGGTTAGTTCCTCTTTCTGGTGGGAAATGAGAGTTAAATTTGCCCGTCCAGACACCTCCAGCTAGTCTCTCATTGGTTCTCGCTCTTCCTGTTCATCTTCCGCAGAAATTGCAAACTGGGCCAAACAGGAGGTTAAAGGGACTGACTCTCCAAGTCGGGAGAGTGTTAGTAAAGCGTCTGGAATGTTGCACCCGAGTACCAGGGTACGAAAACTGAGACATATTTGAACACGTCTCCCGATCACATGGTTGATCATACTCTAGGTTCCACATGCATGTTTTAGCTGAAGGAAGAATACCTTAAACGTGGGTAGTTGAAACCCGTGGAATGGGTACCATGCAATATGACTTCAAAGGGTCTTCATTTGCTCACCAAACCTCTCCAATCCTATCACTGCTGCGTTTATGCCCCTGTACACATGCTTGATTCTCTTTTGGAGACATAGCAATCCATAGGTTTTAAGATACTTACTAGTAAGGTACATTCTTAGGCGTTTAATATGGGGTGTTGAGTCCATTTCGTTGAGCAAGGAGTAGCTCTTGTCTATTCCATATTTGGCTTAAGGAACTTTATCTGTGCTCATTTCAATCTCTGGTTTTATGCAGCACCCCAACTCACCTTTCCCCTTAAGCAAGCATAAGTTGGTTTTCTAAATTTGAGACCCTGTTCTGTTCTGTAATTCAGTTCCTGTGTAGCCCAGTTTACATTCCGTGTATTAGTGATATCTTATGATGTTTCATTTTCTGTGTGACTTATTTCAGTTAGAATCATCGTACCTGAATCCACTCATTATGCTGCTACGGGCCTGATGACATAGATTTCATTGCTGAGTGATATTGCTTTGTAAGTAAATATCACAAGTTCTTTGTCCATTTTTCACTTTCTGCGATGTTGAACTTGTACTGTAAACGAGGTTCTTGTAAACAGAGGCGTCCCAAACTTTGGGGTGGCTGTGTCTTTTTGATTTTAATTTCCCTAAGCTATAGGACCATAAGTGGAAGTGCCCTAGGCTCTGTTGCTTTGTTTTTTAGATGTTTCAGGAAACACCATACACTTCTCCCGAGTGTCTGTTGGCAATTTACATCCCGCCCATCAGCATAACAAGGCTCCCAGTTCTCCATGGCCTGTCCTGCCTTTCTGGATTTTACACTTTTTTCAGATGGCCCTTTTGACCGGGGGGGAGTGAGACTTCATTGTAGTGCAGATTTCCTTTGCAAGTTTGCTTGGTTGGCCAAAAAGGGCGTATGCGTTTTTTCCTGAATATATTCAGGAAAAAACGCATACGCCCTTTTTGGCCAAGTGCATCATTGTGGACGTTCTGCCTCTTTTCCTATGCTTTCAATGCAATTCCAGTCTACCTCCTGAAATCGGTTTCCTGCAATTCTTCCCCGCTTTCAAGTCCTCTTGGCAGCCTTACTTCAGTATATTTTTGGACGATAGCTGTCATTTATAACTCTGCAGGTTTGTGAATTACAGTGCCCCTGAGCTCCTTTCTTCAACTCGCTTTCTTGTGACCTGGCCGCAACACCGCAGGATGGCTTCAGGCCCTAATCTGGTTCCGGCACGGCACGCTGAGCCTTTGGTTAATTCCTCTTCCTGGTGGGAAATGAGAGTTAAATTTGCCCGTCCAGACACCTCCAGCTAGTCTCTCATTGGTTCTCGCTCTTCCTGTTCATCTTCCGCAGAAATTGCAAACTGGGCCGAACAGGAGGTTAAAGGGACTGACTCTCCAAGTCGGGAGAGTGTTAGTAAAGCGTCTGGAATGTTGCACCCGAGTACCAGGGTACGAAAACTGAGACATATTTGAACACGTCTCCCGATCACATGGTTGATCATACTCTAGGTTCCACATGCATGTTTTAGCTGAAGGAAGAATACCTTAAAACTGGGTAGTTGAAACCCGTGGAATGGGTACCATGCAATATGACTTCAAAGGGTCTTCATTTGCTCACCGAACCTCTCCAATCCTATCACTGCTGCGTTTATGCCCCTGTACACACGCTTGATTCTCTTTTGGAGACATAGCAATCCATAGGTTTTAAGATACTTACTAGTAAGGTACATTCTTAGGCGTTTAATATGGGGTGTTGAGTCCATTTCGTTGAGCAAGGAGTAGCTCTTGTCTATTCCATATTTGGCTTAAGGAACTTTATCTGTGCTCATTTCAATCTCTGGTTTTATGCAGCACCCCAACTCACCTTTCCCCTTAAGCAAGCATAAGTTGGTTTTCTAAATTTGAGACCCTGTTCTGTTCTGTAATTCAGTTCCTGTGTAGCCCAGTTTACATTCCGTGTATTAGTGATATCTTATGATGTTTCTTTTTCTGTGTGACTTATTTCAGTTAGAATCATCATACCTGAATCCACTCATTGTGCTGCTACGGGCCTGATGACATAGATTTCATTGCTGAGTGATATTGCTTTGTAAGTAAATACCACAACTTCTTTATCCATTTTTCACTTTCTGCGATGTTGAACTTGTACGGTAAACGAGGTTCTTGTAAACAGAGCCATTCCAAACTTCGGGGTGGCTGTGTCTTTTTTATTTTAATTTCCCTAAGCTATAGGACCATAAGTGGAAGTGCCCTAGGCTCTGTTGCTTTGTTTTTCAGATGTTTCAGGAAACACCATACACTTCTCCCGAGTGTCTGTTGGCAATTTACATCCCGCCCATCAGCATAACAAGGCTCCCAGTTCTCCATGGCCTGTCCTGCCTTTCTGGATTTTACACTTTTTTCAGATGGCCCTTTTGACCGGGGGGAAGTGAGACTTCTTTGTAGTGCAGATTTCCTTTGCAAGCTTGCTTGGTTGGCCAAAAAGGGCGTATGCGTTTTTTCCTGAATATATTCAGGAAAAAACGCATACGCCCTTTTTGGCCAAGTGCATCATTGTGGACGTTCTGCATCTTTTCCGAAGCTTTCAATGCAATTCCAGTCTACCTCCAGAAATCAGTTTCCTGCAATTCTGCCCCGCTTTCAAGTCCTCTTGGCAGCTTTACTTCAGTATATTTTTGGAAATAGCTGTCATTTATAACTCTGCAGGTTTGTGAATTACAGTGCCCCTGAGCTCCTTTCTTCAACTCGCTTTCTTTTGAGCTGGCCGCAACACCGCAGGATGGCTTCAGGCCCTAATCTGGTTCCGGCACGGCACGCTGAGCCTTTGGTTAGTTCCTCTTCCTGGTGGGAAATGAGAGTTAAATTTGCCCGTCCAGACACCTCCATCTAGTCTCTCATTGGTTCTCCCTATTCCTGTTCATCTTCCGCAGAAATTGCAAACTGGGCCAAACAGGAGGTTAAAGGCGTTGACTCTCCAAGTGGGGAGAGTGTTAGTAAAGCGTCTGGAATGTTGCACCCGAGTACCAGGGTACGAAAACTGTGACATATTTGAACACATCTCCCGATCACATGTTTGATCATGCTCTAGGTTCCACATGCATGTTTTAGCTGAAGGAAGAATACCTTAAACCTGGGTAGTTGAAACCCGTGGAATGGGTACCATGCAATATGACTTCAAAGGGTCTTCATTTGCTCACCGAACCTCTCCAATCCTATCACTGCTGCGTTTATGCCCCTGTACACATGCTTGATTCTCTTTAAGAGACATAGCAATCCATAGGTTTTAAGATAGTTATTAGTCAGGTACATTCTTAGGCGTTTAATATGGGGTGTTGAGTCCATTTCGTTGAGCAAGGAGTAGCTCTTGTCTATTCCATATTTGGCTTAAGGAACTTTATCTGTGCTCATTTCAATCTCTGGTTTTATGCAGCACCCCAACTCACCTTTCCCCTTAAGCAAGCATAAGTTGGTTTTCTAAATTTGAGACCCTGTTCTGTTCTGTAATTCAGTTCCTTTGTAGCCCAGTTTACATTCCGTGTATTAGTGATATCTTATGATGTTTCTTTTTCTGTGTGACTTATTTCAGTTAGAATCATCGTACCTGAATCCACTCATTATGCTGCTACGGGCCTGATGACATAGATTTCATTGCTGAGTGATATTGCTTTGTAAGTAAATACCACAACTTCTTTATCCATTTTTCACTTTCTGCGATGTTGAACTTGTACTGTAAACGAGGTTCTTGTAAACAGAGGCGTCCCAAACTTTGGGGTGGCTGTGTCTTTTTGATTTTAATTTCCCTAAGCTATAGGACCATAAGTGGAAGTGCCCTAGGCTCTGTTGCTTTGTTTTTTAGATGTTTCAGGAAACACCATACACTTCTCCCGAGTGTCTGTTGGCAATTTACATCCCGCCCATCAGCATAACAAGGCTCCCAGTTCTCCATGGCCTGTCCTGCCTTTCTGGATTTTACACTTTTTTCGGATGGCCCTTTTGACGGTGGGGAAGTGAGACTTCATTGTAGTGCAGATTTCCTTTGCAAGCTTGCTTGGTTGGCCAAAAAGGGCGTATGCGTTTTTTCCTGAATATATTCAGGAAAAAACACATACGCCCTTTTTGGCCAAGTGCATCATTGTGGACGTTCTGCCTCTTTTCCTATGCTTTCAATGCAATTCCAGTCTACCTCCTGAAATCGGTTTCCTGCAATTCTGCCCCGCATTCAAGTCCTCTTGGCAGCCTTACTTCAGTATATTTTTGGATGATAGCTGTCATTTATAACTCTGCAGGTTTGTGAATTACAGTGCCCCTGAGCTCCTTTCTTCAACTCGCTTTCTTGTGAGCTGGCCGCAACACCGCAGGATGGCTTCAGGCCCTAATCTGGTTCCGGCACGGGACGCTGAGCCTTTGGTTAGTTCCTCTTTCTGGTGGGAAATGAGAGTTAAATTTGCCCGTCCAGACACCTCCAGCTAGTCTCTCATTGGTTCTCGCTCTTCCTGTTCATCTTCCGCAGAAATTGCAAACTGGGCCAAACAGGAGGTTAAAGGGACTGACTCTCCAAGTCGGGAGAGTGTTAGTAAAGCGTCTGGAATGTTGCACCCGAGTACCAGGGTACGAAAACTGAGACATATTTGAACACGTCTCCCGATCACATGGTTGATCATACTCTGGGTTCCACATGCATGTTTTAGCTGAAGGAAGAATACCTTAAACGTGGGTAGTTGAAACCCGTGGAATGGGTACCATGCAATATGACTTCAAAGGGTCTTCATTTGCTCACCAAACCTCTCCAATCCTATCACTGCTGCGTTTATGCCCCTGTACACATGCTTGATTCTCTTTTGGAGACATAGCAATCCATAGGTTTTAAGATACTTACTAGTAAGGTACATTCTTAGGCGTTTAATATGGGGTGTTGAGTCCATTTCGTTGAGCAAGGAGTAGCTCTTGTCTATTCCATATTTGGCTTAAGGAACTTTATCTGTGCTCATTTCAATCTCTGGTTTTATGCAGCACCCCAACTCACCTTTCCCCTTAAGCAAGCATAAGTTGGTTTTCTAAATTTGAGACCCTGTTCTGTTCTGTAATTCAGTTCCTGTGTAGCCCAGTTTACATTCCGTGTATTAGTGATATCTTATGATGTTTCATTTTCTGTGTGACTTATTTCAGTTAGAATCATCGTACCTGAATCCACTCATTATGCTGCTACGGGCCTGATGACATAGATTTCATTGCTGAGTGATATTGCTTTGTAAGTAAATATCACAAGTTCTTTATCCATTTTTCACTTTCTGCGATGTTGAACTTGTACTGTAAACGAGGTTCTTGTAAACAGAGGCGTCCCAAACTTTGGGGTGGCTGTGTCTTTTTGATTTTAATTTCCCTAAGCTATAGGACCATAAGTGGAAGTGCCCTAGGCTCTGTTGCTTTGTTTTTTAGATGTTTCAGGAAACACCATACACTTCTCCCGAGTGTCTGTTGGCAATTTACATCCCGCCCATCAGCATAACAAGGCTCCCAGTTCTCCATGGCCTGTCCTGCCTTTCTGGATTTTACACTTTTTTCAGATGGCCCTTTTGACCGGGGGGAAGTGAGACTTCATTGTAGTGCAGATTTCCTTTGCAAGTTTGCTTGGTTGGCCAAAAAGGGCGTATGCGTTTTTTCCTGAATATATTCAGGAAAAAACGCATACGCCCTTTTTGGCCAAGTGCATCATTGTGGACGTTCTGCCTCTTTTCCTATGCTTTCAATGCAATTCCAGTCTACCTCCTGAAATCGGTTTCCTGCAATTCTTCCCCGCTTTCAAGTCCTCTTGGCAGCCTTACTTCAGTATATTTTTGGACGATAGCTGTCATTTATAACTCTGCAGGTTTGTGAATTACAGTGCCCCTGAGCTCCTTTCTTCAACTCACTTTCTTGTGACCTGGCCGCAACACCGCAGGATGGCTTCAGGCCCTAATCTGGTTCCGGCACGGCACGCTGAGCCTTTGGTTAATTCCTCTTCCTGGTGGGAAACGAGAGTTAAATTTGCCCGTGCAGACACCTCCAGCTAGTCTCTCATTGGTTCTCGCTCTTCCTGTTCATCTTCCGCAGAAATTGCAAACTGGGCCGAACAGGAGGTTAAAGGGACTGACTCTCCAAGTCGGGAGAGTGTTAGTAAAGCGTCTGGAATGTTGCACCCGAGTACCAGGGTACGAAAACTGAGACATATTTGAACACGTCTCCCGATCACATGGTTGATCATACTCTAGGTTCCACATGCATGTTTTAGCTGAAGGAAGAATACCTTAAAACTGGGTAGTTGAAACCCGTGGAATGGGTACCATGCAATATGACTTCAAAGGGTCTTCATTTGCTCACCGAACCTCTCCAATCCTATCACTGCTGCGTTTATGCCCCTGTACACACGCTTGATTCTCTTTTGGAGACATAGCAATCCATAGGTTTTAAGATACTTACTAGTAAGGTACATTCTTAGGCGTTTAATATGGGGTGTTGAGTCCATTTCGTTGAGCAAGGAATAGCTCTTGTCTATTCCATATTTGGCTTAAGGAACTTTATCTGTGCTCATTTCAATCTCTGGTTTTATGCAGCACCCCAACTCACCTTTCCCCTTAAGCAAGCATAAGTTGGTTTTCTAAATTTGAGACCCTGTTCTGTTCTGTAATTCAGTTCCTGTGTAGCCCAGTTTACATTCCGTGTATTAGTGATATCTTATGATGTTTCTTTTTCTGTGTGACTTATTTCAGTTAGAATCATCATACCTGAATCCACTCATTGTGCTGCTACGGGCCTGATGACATAGATTTCATTGCTGAGTGATATTGCTTTGTAAGTAAATACCACAACTTCTTTATCCATTTTTCACTTTCTGCGATGTTGAACTTGTACGGTAAACGAGGTTCTTGTAAACAGAGCCATTCCAAACTTCGGGGTGGCTGTGTCTTTTTTATTTTAATTTCCCTAAGCTATAGGACCATAAGTGGAAGTGCCCTAGGCTCTGTTGCTTTGTTTTTCAGATGTTTCAGGAAACACCATACACTTCTCCCGAGTGTCTGTTGGCAATTTACATCCCGCCCATCAGCATAACAAGGCTCCCAGTTCTCCATGGCCTGTCCTGCCTTTCTGGATTTTACACTTTTTTCAGATGGCCCTTTTGACCGGGGGGAAGTGAGACTTCATTGTAGTGCAGATTTCCTTTGCAAGCTTGCTTGGTTGGCCAAAAAGGGCGTATGCGTTTTTTCCTGAATATATTCAGGAAAAAACGCATACGCCCTTTTTGGCCAAGTGCATCATTGTGGACGTTCTGCATCTTTTCCGAAGCTTTCAATGCAATTCCAGTCTACCTCCAGAAATCAGTTTCCTGCAATTCTGCCCCGCTTTCAAGTCCTCTTGGCAGCTTTACTTCAGTATATTTTTGGAAATAGCTGTCATTTATAACTCTGCAGGTTTGTGAATTACAGTGCCCCTGAGCTCCTTTCTTCAACTCGCTTTCTGGTGAGCTGGCCGCAACACCGCAGGATGGCTTCAGGCCCTAATCTGGTTCCGGCACGGCACGCTGAGCCTTTGGTTAGTTCCTCTTCCTGGTGGGAAATGAGAGTTAAATTTGTCCGTCCAGACACCTCCATCTAGTCTCTCATTGGTTCTCCCTATTCCTGTTCATCTTCCGCAGAAATTGCAAACTGGGCCAAACAGGAGGTTAAAGGCGCTGACTCTCCAAGTGGGGAGAGTGTTAGTAAAGCGTCTGGAATGTTGCACCCGAGTACCAGGGTACGAAAACTGTGACATATTTGAACACATCTCCCGATCACATGTTTGATCATGCTCTAGGTTCCACATGCATGTTTTAGCTGAAGGAAGAATACCTTAAACCTGGGTAGTTGAAACCCGTGGAATGGGTACCATGCAATATGACTTCAAAGGGTCTTCATTTGCTCACCGAACCTCTCCAATCCTATCACTGCTGCGTTTATGCCCCTGTACACATGCTTGATTCTCTTTAAGAGACAGAGCAATCCATAGGTTTTAAGATACTTACTAGTCAGGTACATTCTTAGGCGTTTAATATGCGGTGTTGAGTCCATTTCGTTGAGCAAGGAGTAGCTCTTGTCTATTCCATATTTGGCTTAAGGAACTTTATCTGTGCTCATTTCAATCTCTGGTTTTATGCAGCACCCCAACTCACCTTTCCCCTTAAGCAAGCATAAGTTGGTTTTCTAAATTTGAGACCCTGTTCTGTTCTGTAATTCAGTTCCTGTGTAGCCCAGTTTACATTCCGTGTATTAGTGATATCTTATGATGTTTCTTTTCCTGTGTGACTTATTTCAGTTAGAATCATCGTACCTGAATCCACTCATTATGCTGCTACGGGCCTGATGACATAGATTTCATTGCTGAGTGATATTGCTTTGTAAGTAAATACCACAACTTCTTTATCCATTTTTCACTTTCTGCGATGTTGAACTTGTACTGTAAACGAGGTTCTTGTAAACAGAGGCGTCCCAAACTTTGGGGTGGCTGTGTCATTTTGATTTTAATTTCCCTAAGCTATAGGACCGTAAGTGGAAGTGCCCTAGGCTCTGTTGCTTTGTTTTTTAGATGTTTCAGGAAACACCATACACTTCTCCCGAGTGTCTGTTGGCAATTTACATCCCGCCCATCAGCATAACAAGGCTCCCAGTTCTCCATGGCCTGTCCTGCCTTTCTGGATTTTACACTTTTTTCAGATGGCCCTTTTGACCGGGGGGAAGTGAGACTTCATTGTAGTGCAGATTTCCTTTGCAAGCTTGCTTGGTTGGCCAAAAAGGGCGTATGCGTTTTTTCCTGAATATATTCAGGAAAAAACGCATACGCCCTTTTTGGCCAAGTGCATCATTGTGGACGTTCTGCCTCTTTTCCTATGCTTTCAATGCAATTCCAGTCTACCTCCTGAAATCGGTTTCCTGCAATTCTGCCCCGCTTTCAAGTCCTCTTGGCAGCCTTACTTCAGTATATTTTTGGACGATAGCTGTCATTTATAACTCTGCAGGTTTGTGAATTACAGTGCCCCTGAGCTCCTTTCTTCAACTCGCTTTCTTTTGAGCTGGCCGCAACACCGCAGGATGGCTTCAGGCCCTAATCTGGTTCCGGCACGGCACGCTGAGCCTTTGGTTAGTTCCTCTTCCTGGTGGGAAATGAGAGTTAAATTTGCCCGTCCAGACACCTCCAGCTAGTCTCTCATTGGTTCTCGCTCTTCCTGTTCATCTTCCGCAGAAATTGCAAACTGGGCTAAACAGGAGGTTAAAGGCTGACTATCCAAGTGGGGAGAGTGTTAGTAAAGCGTCTGGAATGTTGCACCCGAGTACCAGGGGAGGAAAACTGAGACATATTTGAACACGTCTCCCGTTCACACGGTTGATCATACTCTGGGTTCCACATGCATGTTTTAGCTGAAGGAAGAATACCTTAAACCTGGGTAGTTGAAACCCGTGGAATGGGTACCATGCAATATGACTTCAAAGGGTCTTCATTTGCTCACCGAACCTCTCCAATCCTATCACTGCTGCGTTTATGCCCCTGTACACACGCTGGATTCTCTTTTGGAGACATAGCAATCCATAGGTTTTAAGATACTTACTAGTCAGGTACATTCTTAGGCGTTTAATATGGGGTGTTGAGTCCATTTCGTTGAGCAAGGAGTAGCTCTAGTCTATTCCATATTTGGCTTAAGGAACTTTATCTGTGCTCATTTCAATCTCTGGTTTTATGCAGCACCCTAACTCACCTTTCCCCTTAAGCAAGCATAAGTTGGTTTTCTAAATTTGAGACCCTGTTCTGTTCTGTAATTCAGTTCCTGTGTAGCCCAGTTTACATTCCGTGTATTAGTGATATCTTATGATGTTTCTTTTTCTGTGTGACTTATTTCAGTTAGAATCATCGTACCTGATCCACTCATTATGCTGCTACGGGCCTGATGACATAGATTTCATTGCTGAGTGATATTGCTTTGTAAGTAAATACCACAACTTCTTTATCCATTTTTCACTTTCTGCGATGTTGAACTTGTACGGTAAACGAGGTTCTTGTAAACAGAGCCATTCCAAACTTCGGGGTGGCTGTGTCTTTTTTATTTTAATTTCCCTAAGCTATAGGACCATAAGTGGAAGTGCCCTAGGCTCTGTTGCTTTGTTTTTCAGATGTTTCAGGAAACACCATACACTTCTCCCGAGTGTCTGTTGGCAATTTACATCCCGCCCATCAGCATAACAAGGCTCCCAGTTCTCCATGGCCTGTCCTGCCTTTCTGGATTTTACACTTTTTTCAGATGGCCCTTTTGACCGGGGGGAAGTGAGACTTCATTGTAGTGCAGATTTCCTTTGCAAGCTTGCTTGGTTGGCCAAAAAGGGCGTATGCGTTTTTTCCTGAATATATTCAGGAAAAAACGCATACGCCCTTTTTGGCCAAGTGCATCATTGTGGACGTTCTGCCTCTTTTCCTATGCTTTCAATGCAATTCCAGTCTACCTCCTGAAATCGGTTTCCTGCAATTCTGCCCCGCTTTCAAGTCCTCTTGGCAGCCTTACTTCAGTATATTTTTGGATGATAGCTGTCATTTATAACTCTGCAGGTTTGTGAATTACAGTGCCCCTGAGCTCCTTTCTTCAACTCGCTTTCTTTTGAGCTGGCCACAACACCGCAGGATGGCTTCAGGCCCTAATCTGGTTCCGGCACGGCACGCTGAGCCTTTGGTTAGTTCCTCTTCCTGGTGGGAAATGAGAGTTAAATTTGCCCGTCCAGACACCTCCACCTAGTCTCTCATTGGTTCTCCCTATTCCTGTTCATCTTCCGCAGAAATTGCAAACTGGGCCAAACAGGAGGTTAAAGGCGCTGACTCTCCAAGTGGGGAGAGTGTTAGTAAAGCGTCTGGAATGTTGCACCCGAGTACCAGGGTACGAAAACTGAGACATATTTGAACAGGTTTCCCGTTCACACTGTTGATCATACTCTGGGTTCCACATGCATGTTTTAGCTGAAGGAAGAATACCTTAAACGTGGGTAGTTGAAACCCGTCGAATGGGTACCATGCAATATGACTTCAAAGGGTCTTCATTTGCTCACCGAACCTCTCCAATCCTATCACTGCTGCGTTTATGCCCCTGTACACACGCTTGATTCTCTTTTGGAGACATAGCAATCCATAGGTTTTAAGTTACTTACTAGTCAGGTACATTCTTAGGCGTTTAATATGCGGTGTTGAGTCCATTTCGTTGAGCAAGGAGTAGCTCTTGTCTATTCCATATTTGGCTTAAGGAACTTTATCTGTGCTCATTTCAATCTCTGGTTTTATGCAGCACCCCAACTCACCTTTCCCCTTAAGCAAGCATAAGTTGGTTTTCTAAATTTGAGACCCTGTTCTGTTCTGTAATTCAGTTCCTGTGTAGCCAAGTTTACATTCCGTGTATTAGTGATATCTTATGATGTTTCTTTTTCTGTGTGACTTATTTCAGTTAGAATCATCATACATGAATCCACTCATTGTGCTGCTAAGGGCCTGATGACATAGATTTCATTGCTGAGTGATATTGCTTTGTAAGTAAATACCACAACTTCTTTATCCATTTTTCACTTTCTGCGATGTTGAACTTGTACGGTAAACGAGGTTCTTGTAAACAGAGCCATTCCAAACTTCGGGGTGGCTGTGTCTTTTTTATTTTAATTTCCCTAAGCTATAGGACCATAAGTGGAAGTGCCCTAGGCTCTGTTGCTTTGTTTTTTAGATGTTTCAGGAAACACCATACACTTCTCCCGAGTGTCTGTTGGCAATTTACATCCCGCCCATCAGCATAACAAGGCTCCCAGTTCTCCATGGCCTGTCCTGCCTTTCTGGATTTTATACTTTTTTCAGATGGCCCTTTTGACCGGGGGGAAGTGAGACTTCATTGTAGTGCAGATTTCCTTTGCAAGCTTGCTTGGTTGGCCAAAAAGGGCGTATGCGTTTTTTCCTGAATATATTCAGGAAAAAACGCATACGCCCTTTTTGGCCAAGTGCATCATTGTGGACGTTCTGCATCTTTTCCGAAGCTTTCAATGCAATTCCAGTCTACCTCCTGAAATCAGTTTCCTGCAATTCTGCCCCGCTTTCAAGTCCTCTTGGCAGCTTTACTTCAGTATATTTTTGGAAATAGCTGTCATTTATAACTCTGCAGGTTTGTGAATTACAGTGCCCCTGAGCTCCTTTCTTCAACTCGCTTTCTTGTGACCTGGCCGCAACACCGCAGGATGGCTTCAGGCCCTAATGTGGTTCCGGCATGGCACGCTGAGCCTTTGGTTAATTCCGCTTCCTGGTGGGAAATGAGAGTTAAATTTGCCCGTCCAGACACCTCCAGCTAGTCTCTCATTGGTTCTCGCTATTCCTGTTCATCTTCCACAGAAATTGCAAACTGGGCCAAACAGGAGGTTAAAGGCGCTGACTCTCCAAGTCGGGAGAGTGTTAGTAAAGCGTCTGGAATGTTGCACCCGGGTACCAGGGTACGAAAACTGAGACATATTTGAACACGTCTCCCGTTCACACGGTTGATCATACTCTGGGTTCCACATGCATGTTTTAGCTGAAGGAAGAATACCTTAAACCTGGGTAGTTGAAACCCGTGGAATGGGTACCATGCAATATGACTTCAAAGGGTCTTCATTTGCTCACCGAACTTCTCCAATCCTATCACTGCTGCGTTTATGCCCCTGTACACACGCTTGATTCTCTTTTGGAGACATAGCAATCCATAGGTTTTAAGATACTTACTAGTCAGGTACATTCTTAGGCGTTTAATATGGGGTGTTGAGTCCATTTCGTTGAGCAAGGAGTAGCTCTTGTCTATTCCATATTTGGCTTAAGGAACTTTATCTGTGCTCATTTCAATCTCTGGTTTTATGCAGCACCCTAACTCACCTTTCCCCTTAAGCAAGCATAAGTTGGTTTTCTAAATTTGAGACCCTGTTGTGTTTTGGAATTCAGTTCCTGTGTAGCCAAGTTTACATTCCGTGTATTAGTGATATCTTATGATGTTTCTTTTTCTGTGTGACTTATTTCAGTTAGAATCATCATACCTGAATCCACTCATTGTGCTGCTAAGGGCCTGATGACATAGATTTCATTGCTGAGTGATATTGCTTTGTAAGTAAATACCACAACTTCTTTATCCATTTTTCACTTTCTGCGATGTTGAACTTGTACTGTAAACGAGGTTCTTGTAAACAGAGGCGTCCCAAACTTTGGGGTGGCTGTGTCTTTTTGATTTTAATTTCCCTAAGCTATAGGACCATAAGTGGAAGTGCCCTAGGCTCTGTTGCTTTGTTTCTTAGATGTTTCAGGAAACACCATACACTTCTCCGGAGTGTCTGTTGGCAATTTACATCCCGCCCATCAGCATAACAAGGCTCCCAGTTCTCCATGAAATGTCCTGCCTTTCTGGATTTTACACTTTTTTCAGATGGCCCTTTTGACCGGGGGGAAGTGAGACTTCATTGTAGTGCAGATTTCCTTTGCAAGCTTGCTTGGTTGGCCAAAAAGGGCGTATGTGTTTTTTCCTGAATATATTCAGGAAAAAACGCATACGCCCTTTTTGGCCAAGTGCATCATTGTGGACGTTCTGCCTCTTTTCCTATGCTTTCAATGCAATTCCAGTCTACCTCCTGAAATCGGTTTCCTGCAATTCTGCCCCACTTTCAAGTCCTCTTGGCAGCCTTACTTCAGTATATTTTTGGACGATAGCTGTCATTTATAACTCTGCAGGTTTGTGAATTACAGTGCCCCTGAGCTCCTTTCTTCAACTCGTTTTCTTTTGAGCTGGCCGCAACACCGCAGGATGGCTTCAGGCCCTAATCTGGTTCTGGCACGGCACGCTGAGCCTTTGGTTAGTTCCTCTTCCTGGTGGGAAATGAGAGTTAAATTTGCCCGTCCAGACACCTCCACCTAGTCTCTCATTGGTTCTCCCTATTCCTGTTCATCTTCCGCAGAAATTGCAAACTGGGCCAAACAGGAGGTTAAAGGCGCTGACTCTCCAAGTGGGGAGAGTGTTAGTAAAGCGTCTGGAATGTTGCACCCGAGTACCAGGGGAGGAAAACTGAGACATATTTGAACACGTCTCCCGTTCACACTGTTGATCATACTCTGGGTTTCACATGCATGTGTTAGCTGAAGGAAGAATACCTTAAACCTTGGTAGTTGAGACCCGTGGAATGGGTACCATGAAATATGACTTCAAAGGGTCTTCATTTGCTCACCGAACCTCTCCAATCCTATCACTGCTGCGTTTATGCCCCTGTACACACGCTTGATTCTCTTTTGGAGACATAGCAATCCATAGGTTTTAAGATACTTACTAGTCAGGTACATTCTTAGGCATTTAATATGGGGTGTTGAGTCCATTTCGTTGAGCAAGGAGTAGCTCTTCTCTATTCCATATTTGGCTTAAGGAACTTTATCTGTGCTCATTTCAATCTCTGGTTTTATGCAGCACCCCAACTCACCTTTCCCCTTAAGCAAGCATAAGTTGGTTTTCTAAATTTGAGACCCTGTTCTGTTCTGTAATTCAGTTCCTGTGTAGCCAAGTTTACATTCCGTGTATTACTGATATCTTATGATGTTTCTTTTTCTGTGTGACTTATTTCAGTTAGAATCATCATACCTGAATCCACTCATTGTGCTGCTAAGGGCCTGATGACATAGATTTCATTGCTGAGTGATATTGCTTTGTAAGTAAATACCACAACTTCTTTATCCATTTTTCACTTTCTGCGATGTTGAACTTGTACGGTAAACGAGGTTCTTGTAAACAGAGGCGTCCCAAACTTTGGGGTGGCTGTGTCTTTTTGATTTTAATTTCCCTAAGCTATAGGACCATAAGTGGAAGTGCCCTAGGCTCTGTTGCTTTGTTTTTTAGATGTTTCAGGAAACACCATACACTTCTCCCGAGTGTCTGTTGGCAATTTACATCCCGCCCATCAGCATAACAAGGCTCCCAGTTCTCCATGGCCTGTCCTGCCTTTCTGGATTTTACACTTTTTTCAGATGGCCCTTTTGACCGGGGGGAAGTGAGACTTCATTGTAGTGCAGATTTCCTTTGCAAGCTTGCTTGGTTGGCCAAAAAGGGCGTATGCGTTTTTTCCTGAATATATTCAGGAAAAAACGCATACGCCCTTTTTGGCCAAGTGCATCATTGTGGACGTTCTGCCTCTTTTCCTATGCTTTCAATGCAATTCCAGTCTACCTCCTGAAATCGGTTTCCTGCAATTCTGCCCCACTTTCAAGTCCTCTTGGCAGCCTTACTTCAGTATATTTTTGGACGATAGCTGTCATTTATAACTCTGCAGGTTTGTGAATTACAGTGCCCCTGAGCTCCTTTCTTCAACTCGTTTTCTTTTGAGCTGGCCGCAACACCGCAGGATGGCTTCAGGCCCTAATCTGGTTCCGGCACGGCACGCTGAGCCTTTGGTTAGTTCCTCTTCCTGGTGGGAAATGAGAGTTAAATTTGCCCGTCCAGACACCTCCACCTAGTCTCTCATTGGTTCTCCCTATTCCTGTTCATCTTCCGCAGAAATTGCAAACTGGGCCAAACAGGAGGTTAAAGGCGCTGACTCTCCAAGTGGGGAGAGTGTTAGTAAAGCGTCTGGAATGTTGCACCCGAGTACCAGGTGAGGAAAACTGAGACATATTTGAACACGCCTCCCTTTCACACTGTTGATCATACTCTGGGTTTCACATGCATGTTTTTGCTGAAGGAAGAATACCTTAAACCTGGGTAGTTGAGACCCGTGGAATGGGTACCATGTAATATGACTTCAAAGGGTCTTCATTTGCTCACCGAACCTCTCCAATCCTATCACTACTGCGTTTATGCCCCTGTACACATGCTTGATTCTCTTTCGGAGACATAGCAATCCATAGGTTTTAAGATACTTACTAGTCAGGTACATTTTTACGCGTTTAATATGCGGTGTTGAGTCCATTTCGTTGAGCAAGGAGTAGCTCTTGTCTATTCCATATTTGGCTTAAGGAACTTTATCTGTGCTCATTTCAATCTCTGGTTTTATGCAGCACCCCAACTCACCTTTCCCCTTAAGCAAGCATAAGTTGGTTTTCTAAATTTGAGACCCTGTTCTGTTCTGTAATTCAGTTCCTGTGTAGCCAAGTTTACATTCCGTGTATTACTGATATCTTATGATGTTTCTTTTTCTGTGTGACTTATTTCAGTTAGAATCATCATACCTGAATCCACTCATTGTGCTGCTACGGGCCTGATGACATAGATTTCATTGCTGAGTGATATTGCTTTGTAAGTAAATACCACAACTTCTTTATCCATTTTTCACTTTCTGCGATGTTGAACTTGTACGGTAAACGAGGTTCTTGTAAACAGAGGCGTCCCAAACTTTGGGGTGGCTGTGTCTTTTTGATTTTAATTTCCCTAAGCTATAGGACCATAAGTGGAAGTGCCCTAGGCTCTGTTGCTTTGTTTTTTAGATGTTTCAGGAAACACCATACACTTCTCCCGAGTGTCTGTTGGCAATTTACATCCCGCCCATCAGCATAACAAGGCTCCCAGTTCTCCATGGCCTGTCCTGCCTTTCTGGATTTTACACTTTTTTCAGATGGCCCTTTTGACCGGGGGGAAGTGAGACTTCATTGTAGTGCAGATTTCCTTTGCAAGCTTGCTTGGTTGGCCAAAAAGGACGTATGCGTTTTTTCCTGAATATATTCAGGAAAAAACGCATACGCCCTTTTTGGCCAAGTGCATCATTGTGGACGTTCTGCCTCTTTTCCTATGCTTTCAATGCAATTCCAGTCTACCTCCTGAAATCGGTTTCCTGCAATTCTGCCCCACTTTCAAGTCCTCTTGGCAGCCTTACTTCAGTATATTTTTGGACGATAGCTGTCATTTATAACTCTGCAGGTTTGTGAATTACAGTGCCCCTGAGCTCCTTTCTTCAACTCGCTTTCTTTTGAGCTGGCCGCAACACCGCAGGATGGCTTCAGGCCCTAATCTGGTGCCGGCACGGCACGCTGAGCCTTTGGTTAGTTCCTCTTCCTGGTGGGAAATGAGAGTTAAATTTGCCCGTCCAGACACCTCCAGCTAGTCTCTCATTGGTTCTCGCTCTTCCTGTTCATCTTCCGGAGAAATTGCAAACTGGGCCAAACAGGAGGTTAAAGGGACTGACTCTCCAAGTCGGGAGAGTGTTAGTAAAGCGTCTGGAATGTTGCACCCGAGTACCAGGGTACGAAAACTGAGACATATTTGAACACGTCTCCCGATCACATGGTTGATCATACTCTAGGTTCCACATGCATGTTTTAGCTGAAGGAAGAATACCTTAAACCTGGAGAGTTGAGACCCGTGGAATGGGTACCATGCAATATGACTTCAAAGGGTCTTCATTTGCTCACCGAACCTCTCCAATCCTATCACTGCTGCGTTTATGCCCCTGTACACACGTTTGATTCTCTTTTGGAGACATAGCAATCCATAGGTTTTAAGATACTTACTAGTCAGGTACATTCTTAGGCGTTTAATATGGGGTGTTGAGTCCATTTCGTTGAGCAAGGAGTAGCTCTTGTCTATTCCATATTTGGCTTAAGGAACTTTATCTGTGCTCATTTCAATCTCTGGTTTTATGCAGCACCCGAACTCACCTTTCCCCTTAAGCAAGCATAAGTTGGTTTTCTAAATTTGAGACCCTGTTCTGTTCTGTAATTCAGTTCCTGTGTAGCCCAGTTTACATTCCGTGTATTAGTGATATCTTATGATGTTTCTTTTTCTGTGTGACTTATTTCAGTTAGAATCATCGTACCTGAATCCACTCATTATGCTGCTACGGGCCTGATGACATAGATTTCATTGCTGAGTGATATTGCTTTGTAAGTAAATACCACAACTTCTTTATCCATTTTTCACTTTCTGCGATGTTGAACTTGTACTGTAAACGAGGTTCTTGTAAACAGAGGCGTCCCAAACTTTGGGGTGGCTGTGTCTTTTTGATTTTAATTTCCCTAAGCTATAGGACCATAAGTGGAAGTGCCCTAGGCTCTGTTGCTTTGTTTTTTAGATGTTTCAGGAAACACCATACACTTCTCCCGAGTGTCTGTTGGCAATTTACATCCCGCCCATCAGCATAACAAGGCTCCCAGTTCTCCATGGCCTGTCCTGCCTTTCTGGATTTTATACTTTTTTCAGATGGCCCTTTTGACCGGGGGGAAGTGAGACTTCATTGTAGTGCAGATTTCCTTTGCAAGCTTGCTTGGTTGGCCAAAAAGGGCGTATGCGTTTTTTCCTGAATATATTCAGGAAAAAACGCATACGCCCTTTTTGGCCAAGTGCATCATTGTGGACGTTCTGCATCTTTTCCGAAGCTTTCAATGCAATTCCAGTCTACCTCCTGAAATCAGTTTCCTGCAATTCTGCCCCGCTTTCAAGTCCTCTTGGCAGCTTTACTTCAGTATATTTTTGGAAATAGCTGTCATTTATAACTCTGCAGGTTTGTGAATTACAGTGCCCCTGAGCTCCTTTCTTCAACTCGCTTTCTTGTGACCTGGCCGCAACACCGCAGGATGGCTTCAGGCCCTAATGTGGTTCCGGCATGGCACGCTGAGCCTTTGGTTAATTCCGCTTCCTGGTGGGAAATGAGAGTTAAATTTGCCCGTCCAGACACCTCCAGCTAGTCTCTCATTGGTTCTCGCTATTCCTGTTCATCTTCCACAGAAATTGCAAACTGGGCCAAACAGGAGGTTAAAGGCGCTGACTCTCCAAGTCGGGAGAGTGTTAGTAAAGCGTCTGGAATGTTGCACCCGGGTACCAGGGTACGAAAACTGAGACATATTTGAACACGTCTCCCGTTCACACGGTTGATCATACTCTGGGTTCCACATGCATGTTTTAGCTGAAGGAAGAATACCTTAAACCTGGGTAGTTGAAACCCGTGGAATGGGTACCATGCAATATGACTTCAAAGGGTCTTCATTTGCTCACCGAACTTCTCCAATCCTATCACTGCTGCGTTTATGCCCCTGTACACACGCTTGATTCTCTTTTGGAGACATAGCAATCCATAGGTTTTAAGATACTTACTAGTCAGGTACATTCTTAGGCGTTTAATATGGGGTGTTGAGTCCATTTCGTTGAGCAAGGAGTAGCTCTTGTCTATTCCATATTTGGCTTAAGGAACTTTATCTGTGCTCATTTCAATCTCTGGTTTTATGCAGCACCCCAACTCACCTTTACCCTTAAGCAAGCATAAGTTGGTTTTCTAAATTTGAGACCCTGTTGTGTTTTGGAATTCAGTTCCTGTGTAGCCAAGTTTACATTCCGTGTATTAGTGATATCTTATGATGTTTCTTTTTCTGTGTGACTTATTTCAGTTAGAATCATCATACCTGAATCCACTCATTGTGCTGCTAAGGGCCTGATGACATAGATTTCATTGCTGAGTGATATTGCTTTGTAAGTAAATACCACAACTTCTTTATCCATTTTTCACTTTCTGCGATGTTGAACTTGTACTGTAAACGAGGTTCTTGTAAACAGAGGCGTCCCAAACTTTGGGGTGGCTGTGTCTTTTTGATTTTAATTTCCCTAAGCTATAGGACCATAAGTGGAAGTGCCCTAGGCTCTGTTGCTTTGTTTCTTAGATGTTTCAGGAAACACCATACACTTCTCCGGAGTGTCTGTTGGCAATTTACATCCCGCCCATCAGCATAACAAGGCTCCCAGTTCTCCATGAAATGTCCTGCCTTTCTGGATTTTACACTTTTTTCAGATGGCCCTTTTGACCGGGGGGAAGTGAGACTTCATTGTAGTGCAGATTTCCTTTGCAAGCTTGCTTGGTTGGCCAAAAAGGGCGTATGTGTTTTTTCCTGAATATATTCAGGAAAAAACGCATACGCCCTTTTTGGCCAAGTGCATCATTGTGGACGTTCTGCCTCTTTTCCTATGCTTTCAATGCAATTCCAGTCTACCTCCTGAAATCGGTTTCCTGCAATTCTGCCCCACTTTCAAGTCCTCTTGGCAGCCTTACTTCAGTATATTTTTGGACGATAGCTGTCATTTATAACTCTGCAGGTTTGTGAATTACAGTGCCCCTGAGCTCCTTTCTTCAACTCGTTTTCTTTTGAGCTGGCCGCAACACCGCAGGATGGCTTCAGGCCCTAATCTGGTTCTGGCACGGCACGCTGAGCCTTTGGTTAGTTCCTCTTCCTGGTGGGAAATGAGAGTTAAATTTGCCCGTCCAGACACCTCCACCTAGTCTCTCATTGGTTCTCCCTATTCCTGTTCATCTTCCGCAGAAATTGCAAACTGGGCCAAACAGGAGGTTAAAGGCGCTGACTCTCCAAGTGGGGAGAGTGTTAGTAAAGCGTCTGGAATGTTGCACCCGAGTACCAGGGGAGGAAAACTGAGACATATTTGAACACGTCTCCCGTTCACACTGTTGATCATACTCTGGGTTTCACATGCATGTTTTAGCTGAAGGAAGAATACCTTAAACCTTGGTAGTTGAGACCCGTGGAATGGGTACCATGAAATATGACTTCAAAGGGTCTTCATTTGCTCACCGAACCTCTCCAATCCTATCACTGCTGCGTTTATGCCCCTGTACACACGCTTGATTCTCTTTTGGAGACATAGCAATCCATAGGTTTTAAGATACTTACTAGTCAGGTACATTCTTAGGCATTTAATATGGGGTGTTGAGTCCATTTCGTTGAGCAAGGAGTAGCTCTTCTCTATTCCATATTTGGCTTAAGGAACTTTATCTGTGCTCATTTCAATCTCTGGTTTTATGCAGCACCCCAACTCACCTTTCCCCTTAAGCAAGCATAAGTTGGTTTTCTAAATTTGAGACCCTGTTCTGTTCTGTAATTCAGTTCCTGTGTAGCCAAGTTTACATTCCGTGTATTACTGATATCTTATGATGTTTCTTTTTCTGTGTGACTTATTTCAGTTAGAATCATCATACCTGAATCCACTCATTGTGCTGCTAAGGGCCTGATGACATAGATTTCATTGCTGAGTGATATTGCTTTGTAAGTAAATACCACAACTTCTTTATCCATTTTTCACTTTCTGCGATGTTGAACTTGTACGGTAAACGAGGTTCTTGTAAACAGAGGCGTCCCAAACTTTGGGGTGGCTGTGTCTTTTTGATTTTAATTTCCCTAAGCTATAGGACCATAAGTGGAAGTGCCCTAGGCTCTGTTGCTTTGTTTTTTAGATGTTTCAGGAAACACCATACACTTCTCCCGAGTGTCTGTTGGCAATTTACATCCCGCCCATCAGCATAACAAGGCTCCCAGTTCTCCATGGCCTGTCCTGCCTTTCTGGATTTTACACTTTTTTCAGATGGCCCTTTTGACCGGGGGGAAGTGAGACTTCATTGTAGTGCAGATTTCCTTTGCAAGCTTGCTTGGTTGGCCAAAAAGGGCGTATGCGTTTTTTCCTGAATATATTCAGGAAAAAACGCATACGCCCTTTTTGGCCAAGTGCATCATTGTGGACGTTCTGCCTCTTTTCCTATGCTTTCAATGCAATTCCAGTCTACCTCCTGAAATCGGTTTCCTGCAATTCTGCCCCACTTTCAAGTCCTCTTGGCAGCCTTACTTCAGTATATTTTTGGACGATAGCTGTCATTTATAACTCTGCAGGTTTGTGAATTACAGTGCCCCTGAGCTCCTTTCTTCAACTCGTTTTCTTTTGAGCTGGCCGCAACACCGCAGGATGGCTTCAGGCCCTAATCTGGTTCCGGCACGGCACGCTGAGCCTTTGGTTAGTTCCTCTTCCTGGTGGGAAATGAGAGTTAAATTTGCCCGTCCAGACACCTCCACCTAGTCTCTCATTGGTTCTCCCTATTCCTGTTCATCTTCCGCAGAAATTGCAAACTGGGCCAAACAGGAGGTTAAAGGCGCTGACTCTCCAAGTGGGGAGAGTGTTAGTAAAGCGTCTGGAATGTTGCACCCGAGTACCAGGTGAGGAAAACTGAGACATATTTGAACACGCCTCCCTTTCACACTGTTGATCATACTCTGGGTTTCACATGCATGTTTTTGCTGAAGGAAGAATACCTTAAACCTGGGTAGTTGAGACCCGTGGAATGGGTACCATGTAATATGACTTCAAAGGGTCTTCATTTGCTCACCGAACCTCTCCAATCCTATCACTACTGCGTTTATGCCCCTGTACACATGCTTGATTCTCTTTCGGAGACATAGCAATCCATAGGTTTTAAGATACTTACTAGTCAGGTACATTTTTACGCGTTTAATATGCGGTGTTGAGTCCATTTCGTTGAGCAAGGAGTAGCTCTTGTCTATTCCATATTTGGCTTAAGGAACTTTATCTGTGCTCATTTCAATCTCTGGTTTTATGCAGCACCCCAACTCACCTTTCCCCTTAAGCAAGCATAAGTTGGTTTTCTAAATTTGAGACCCTGTTCTGTTCTGTAATTCAGTTCCTGTGTAGCCAAGTTTACATTCCGTGTATTACTGATATCTTATGATGTTTCTTTTTCTGTGTGACTTATTTCAGTTAGAATCATCATACCTGAATCCACTCATTGTGCTGCTACGGGCCTGATGACATAGATTTCATTGCTGAGTGATATTGCTTTGTAAGTAAATACCACAAATTCTTTATCCATTTTTCACTTTCTGCGATGTTGAACTTGTACGGTAAACGAGGTTCTTGTAAACAGAGGCGTCCCAAACTTTGGGGTGGCTGTGTCTTTTTGATTTTAATTTCCCTAAGCTATAGGACCATAAGTGGAAGTGCCCTAGGCTCTGTTGCTTTGTTTTTTAGATGTTTCAGGAAACACCATACACTTCTCCCGAGTGTCTGTTGGCAATTTACATCCCGCCCATCAGCATAACAAGGCTCCCAGTTCTCCATGGCCTGTCCTGCCTTTCTGGATTTTACACTTTTTTCAGATGGCCCTTTTGACCGGGGGGAAGTGAGACTTCATTGTAGTGCAGATTTCCTTTGCAAGCTTGCTTGGTTGGCCAAAAAGGACGTATGCGTTTTTTCCTGAATATATTCAGGAAAAAACGCATACGCCCTTTTTGGCCAAGTGCATCATTGTGGACGTTCTGCCTCTTTTCCTATGCTTTCAATGCAATTCCAGTCTACCTCCTGAAATCGGTTTCCTGCAATTCTGCCCCACTTTCAAGTCCTCTTGGCAGCCTTACTTCAGTATATTTTTGGACGATAGCTGTCATTTATAACTCTGCAGGTTTGTGAATTACAGTGCCCCTGAGCTCCTTTCTTCAACTCGCTTTCTTTTGAGCTGGCCGCAACACCGCAGGATGGCTTCAGGCCCTAATCTGGTTCCGGCACGGCACGCTGAGCCTTTGGTTAGTTCCTCTTCCTGGTGGGAAATGAGAGTTAAATTTGCCCGTCCAGACACCTCCAGCTAGTCTCTCATTGGTTCTCGCTCTTCCTGTTCATCTTCCGGAGAAATTGCAAACTGGGCCAAACAGGAGGTTAAAGGGACTGACTCTCCAAGTCGGGAGAGTGTTAGTAAAGCGTCTGGAATGTTGCACCCGAGTACCAGGGTACGAAAACTGAGACATATTTGAACACGTCTCCCGATCACATGGTTGATCATACTCTAGGTTCCACATGCATGTTTTAGCTGAAGGAAGAATACCTTAAACCTGGAGAGTTGAGACCCGTGGAATGGGTACCATGCAATATGACTTCAAAGGGTCTTCATTTGCTCACCGAACCTCTCCAATCCTATCACTGCTGCGTTTATGCCCCTGTACACACGTTTGATTCTCTTTTGGAGACATAGCAATCCATAGGTTTTAAGATACTTACTAGTCAGGTACATTCTTAGGCGTTTAATATGGGGTGTTGAGTCCATTTCGTTGAGCAAGGAGTAGCTCTTGTCTATTCCATATTTGGCTTAAGGAACTTTATCTGTGCTCATTTCAATCTCTGGTTTTATGCAGCACCCGAACTCACCTTTCCCCTTAAGCAAGCATAAGTTGGTTTTCTAAATTTGAGACCCTGTTCTGTTCTGTAATTCAGTTCCTGTGTAGCCCAGTTTACATTCCGTGTATTAGTGATATCTTATGATGTTTCTTTTTCTGTGTGACTTATTTCAGTTAGAATCATCGTACCTGAATCCACTCATTATGCTGCTACGGGCCTGATGACATAGATTTCATTGCTGAGTGATATTGCTTTGTAAGTAAATACCACAACTTCTTTATCCATTTTTCACTTTCTGCGATGTTGAACTTGTACTGTAAACGAGGTTCTTGTAAACAGAGGCGTCCCAAACTTTGGGGTGGCTGTGTCTTTTTGATTTTAATTTCCCTAAGCTATAGGACCATAAGTGGAAGTGCCCTAGGCTCTGTTGCTTTGTTTTTTAGATGTTTCAGGAAACACCATACACTTCTCCCGAGTGTCTGTTGGCAATTTACATCCCGCCCATCAGCATAACAAGGCTCCCAGTTCTCCATGGCCTGTCCTGCCTTTCTGGATTTTACACTTTTTTCAGATGGCCCTTTTGACCGGGGGGAAGTGAGACTTCATTGTAGTGCAGATTTCCTTTGCAAGTTTGCTTGGTTGGCCAAAAAGGGCGTATGCGTTTTTTCCTGAATATATTCAGGAAAAAACGCATATGCCCTTTTTGGCCAAGTGCATCATTGTGGACGTTCTGCCTCTTTTCCTATGCTTTCAATGCAATTCCAGTCTACCTCCTGAAATCGGTTTCCTGCAATTCTGCCCCGCTTTCAAGTCCTCTTGGCAGCCTTACTTCAGTATATTTTTGGACGATAGCTGTCATTTATAGCTCTGCAGGTTTGTGAATTACAGTGCCCCTGAGCTCCTTTCTTCAACTCGTTTTCTTTTGAGCTGGCCGCAACACCGCAGGATGGCTTCAGGCCCTAATCTGGTTCTGGCACGGCATGCTGAGCCTTTGGTTAGTTCCTCTTCCTGGTGGGAAATGAGAGTTAAATTTGCCCGTCCAGACACCTCCAGCTAGTCTCTCATTGGTTCTCCCTATTCCTGTTCATCTTCCGCAGAAATTGCAAACTGGGCCAAACAGGAGGTTAAAGGCGCTGACTCTCCAAGTGGGGAGAGTGTTAGTAAAGCGTCTGGAATGTTGCACCCGAGTACCAGGGTACGAAAACTGAGACATATTTGAACACATCTCCCGTTCACACGGTTGATCATACTCTGGGTTCCACATGCATGTTTTAGCTGAAGGAAGAATACCTTAAACCTGGAGAGTTGAGACCCGTGTAATGGGTACCATGCAATATGACTTCAAAGGGTCTTCATTTGCTCACCGAACCTCTCCAATCCTATCACTGCTGCGTTTATGCCCCTGTACACATGCTTGATTCTCTTTCGGAGACATAGCAATCCATAGGTTTTAAGATACTTACTAGTCAGGTACATTCTTAGGCGTTTAATATGGGGTGTTGAGTCCATTTCGTTGAGCAAGGAGTAGCTCTTATCTATTCCATATTTGGCTTAAGGAACTTTATCTGTGCTCATTTCAATCTCTGGTTTTATGCAGCACCCCAACTCACCTTTCCCCTTAAGCAAGCATAAGTTGGTTTTCTAAATTTGAGACCCTGTTGTGTTTTGGAATTCAGTTCCTGTGTAGCCAAGTTTACATTCCGTGTATTACTGATATCTTATGATGTTTCTTTTTCTGTGTGACTTATTTCAGTTAGAATCATCGTACCTGAATCCACTCATTGTGCTGCTACGGGCCTGATGACATAGATTTCATTGCTGAGTGATACTGCATTGTACATAAGTACCACAAGTTCTTTATCCATTTTCCTCTTTCTGTGATATTGAACTTGTACGGAAAACGAGGTTCTTGTAAACAGAGGCGTCCCAAACTTTGGGGTGGCTGTGTCTTTTTGATTTTAATTTCCCTAAGCTATAGGACCATAAGTGGAAGTGCCCTAGGCTCTGTTGCTTTGTTTTTCAGATGTTTCAGGAAACACCATACACTTCTCCCGAGTGTCTGTTGGCAATTTACATCCCGCCCATCAGCATAACAAGGCTCCCAGTTCTCCATGGCCTGTCCTGCCTTTCTGGATTTTACACTTTTTTCAGATGGCCCTTTTGACCGGGGGGAAGTGAGACTTCATTGTAGTGCAGATTTCCTTTGCAAGCTCGCTTGGTTGGCCAAAAAGGGCGTATGCGTTTTTTCCTGAATATATTCAGGAAAAAACGCATACGCCCTTTTTGGCCAAGTGCATCATTGTGGACGTTTTGCCTCTTCTCCTATGCTTTCAATGCAATTCCAGTCAACCTCCTGAAATCGGTTTCCTACAATTCTGCCCCACTTTCAAGTCCTCTTGGCAGCCTTACTTCAGTATATTTTTGGACGATAGCTGTCATTTATAACTCTGCAGGTTTGTGAATTACAGTGCCCCTGAGCTCCTTTCTTCAACTCGCTTTCTTTTGAGCTGGCCGCAACACCGCAGGATGGCTTCAGGCCCTAATCTGGTTCCGGCACGGCACGCTGAGCCTTTGGTAAGTTCCTCTTCCTGGTGGGAAATGAGAGTTAAATTTGCCCGTCCAGACACCTCCAGCTAGTCTCTCATTGGTTCTCGCTCTTCCTGATCATCTTCCACAGAAATTGCAAACTGGGCTAAACAGGAGGTTAAAGGCTGACTATCCAAGTGGGGAGAGTGTTAGTAAAGCGTCTGGAATGTTGCACCCGAGTACCAGGGGAGGAAAACTGAGACATATTTGAACACGTCTCCCGTTCACACGGTTGATCATACTCTGGGTTCCACATGCATGTTTTAGCTGAAGGAAGAATACCTTAAACGTGGGTAGTTGAAACCCGTGGAATGGGTACCATGCAATATGACTTCAAAGGGTCTTCATTTGCTCACCGAACCTCTCCAATCCTATCACTGCTGCGTTTATGCCCCTGTACACACGCTTGATTCTCTTTTGGAGACATAGCAATCCATAGGTTTTAAGATACTTACTAGTAAGGTACATTCTTAGGCGTTTAATATGGGGTGTTGAGTCCATTTCATTGAGCAAGGAGTAGCTCTTGTCTATTCCATATTTGGCTTAAGGAACTTTATCTGTGCTCATTTCAATCTCTGGTTTTATGCAGCACCCCAACTCACCTTTCCCCTTAAGCAAGCATAAGTTGGTTTTCTAAATTTGAGACCCTGTTCTGTTCTGTAATTCAGTTCCTGTGTAGCCCAGTTTACATTCCGTGTATTAGTGATATCTTATGATGTTTCTTTTTCTGTGTGACTTATTTCAGTTAGAATCATTGTACCTGAATCCACTCATTATGCTGCTACGGGCCTGATGACATAGATTTCATTGCTGAGTGATACTGCATTGTACGTAAGTACCACAAGTTCTTTATCCATTTTTCACTTTCTGTGATGTTGAACTTGTACGGTAAACGAGGTTCTTGTAAACAGAGGCGTCCCAAACTTTGGGGTGGCTGTGTCTTTTTGATTTTAATTTCCCTAAGCTATAGGACCATAAGTGGAAGTGCCCTAGGCTCTGTTGCTTTGTTTTTTAGATGTTTCAGGAAACACCATACACTTCTCCCGAGTGTCTGTTGGCAATTTACATCCCACCCATCAGCATAACAAGGCTCCCAGTTCTCCATGGCCTGTCCTGCCTTTCTGGATTTTACACTTTTTTCAGATGGCCCTTTTGACCGGGGGGAAGTGAGACTTCATTGTAGTGCAGATTTCCTTTGCAAGTTTGCTTGGTTGGCCAAAAAGGGCGTATGCGTTTTTTCCTGAATATATTCAGGAAAAAACGCATACGCCCTTTTTGGCCAAGTGCATCATTGTGGACGTTCTGCCTCTTTTCCTATGCTTTCAATGCAATTCCAGTCTACCTCCTGAAATCGGTTTCCTGCAATTCTGCCCCGCTTTCAAGTCCTCTTGGCAGCCTTACTTCAGTATATTTTTGGACGATAGCTGTCATTTATAACTCGGCAGGTTTGTGAATTACAGTGCCCCTGAGCTCCTTTCTTCAACTCGTTTTCTTGTGAGCTGGCCGCAACACCGCAGGATGGCTTCAGGCCCTAATCTGTTTCCGGCACGGCACGCTGAGCCTTTGGTTATTTCCTCTTCCTGGTGGGAAATGAGAGTTAAATTTGCCCGTCCAGACACCTCCAGCTAGTCTCTCATTGGTTCTCGCTCTTCCTGTTCATCTTCCGCAGAAATTGCAAACTGGGCCAAACTGGAGGTTAAAGGGACTGACTCTACAAGTCGGGAGAGTGTTAGTAAAGCGTCTGGAATGTTGCACCCGAGTACCAGGGGAGGAAAACTGAGACATATTTGAACACGTCTCCCGTTCACACTGTTGATCATACTCTGGGTTTCACATGCATGTTTTAGCTGAAGGAAGAATACCTTAAACCTGGAGAGTTGAAACCCGTGGAATGGGTACCATGCAATAAGACTTCAAAGGATCTTCATTTGCTCACCGAACCTCTCTAATCCTATCACTGCTGCGTTTATGCCCCTGTACACATGCTTGATTCTCTTTTGGAGACATAGCAATCCATAGGTTTTAAGATACTTACTAGTCAGGTACATTCTTAGGCATTTAATATGGGGTGTTGAGTCCATTTCGTTGAGCAAGGAGTAGCTCTTGTCTATTCCATATTTGGCTTAAGGAACTTTATCTGTGCTCATTTCAATCTCTGGTTTTATGCAGCACCCCAACTCACCTTTCCCCTTAAGCAAGCATAAGTTGGTTTTCTAAATTTGAGACCCTGTTGTGTTTTGGAATTCAGTTCCTGTGTAGCCAAGTTTACATTCCGTGTATTACTGATATCTTATGATGTTTCTTTTTCTGTGTGACTTATTTCAGTTAGAATCATCATACCTGAATCCACTCATTGTGCTGCTAAGGGCCTGATGACATAGATTTCATTGCTGAGTGATATTGCTTTGTAAGTAAATACCACAACTTCTTTATCCATTTTTCACTTTCTGCGATGTTGAACTTGTACGGTAAACGAGGTTCTTGTAAACAGAGGCGTCCCAAACTTTGGGGTGGCTGTGTCTTTTTGATTTTAATTTCCCTAAGCTATAGGACCATAAGTGGAAGTGCCCTAGGCTCTGTTGCTTTGTTTTTTAGATGTTTCAGGAAACACCATACACTTCTCCTGAGTGTCTGTTGGCAATTTACATTCCGCCCATCAGCATAACAAGGCTCCCAGTTCTCCATGGCCTGTCCTGCCTTTCTGGATTTTACACTTTTTTCAGATGGCCCTTTTGACCGGGGGGAAGTGAGACTTCATTGTAGTGCAGATTTCCTATGCAAGTTTGCTTGTTTGGCCAAAAAGGGCGTATGCGTTTTTTCCTGAATATATTCAGGAAAAAATGCATACGCCCTTTTTGGCCAAGTGCATCATTGTGGACGTTCTGCCTCTTTTCCTATGCTTTCAATGCAATTCCAGTCTACCTCCTGAAATCGGTTTCCTGCAATTCTGCCCCGCTTTCAAGTCCTCTTGGCAGCCTTACTTCAGTATATTTTTGGACGATAGCTGTCATTTATAACTCTGCAGGTTTGTGAATTACAGTGCCCCTGAGCTCCTTTCTTCAACTCGTTTTCTTTTGAGCTGGCCGCAACACCGCAGGATGGCTTCAGGCCCTAATCTGGTTCCGGCACGGCATGCTGAGCCTTTGGTTAGTTCCTCTTCCTGGTGGGAAATGAGAGTTAAATTTGCCCGTCCAGACACCTCCAGCTAGTCTCTCATTGGTTCTCCCTATTCCTGTTCATCTTCCGCAGAAATTGCAAACTGGGCCAAACAGGAGGTTAAAGGCGCTGACTCTCCAAGTGGGGAGAGTGTTAGTAAAGCGTCTGGAATGTTGCACCCGAGTACCAGGGGAGGAAAACTGAGACATATTTGAACACATCTCCCGTTCACACGGTTGATCATACTCTGGGTTCCACATGCATGTTTTAGCTGAAGGAAGAATACCTTAAACCTGGAGAGTTGAGACCCGTGTAATGGGTACCATGCAATATGACTTCAAAGGGTCTTCATTTGCTCACCGAACCTCTCCAATCCTATCACTGCTGCGTTTATGCCCCTGTACACATGCTTGATTCTCTTTCGGAGACATAGCAATCCATAGGTTTTAAGATACTTACTAGTCAGGTACATTCTTAGGCGTTTAATATGGGGTGTTGAGTCCATTTCGTTGAGCAAGGAGTAGCTCTTATCTATTCCATATTTGGCTTAAGGAACTTTATCTGTGCTCATTTCAATCTCTGGTTTTATGCAGCACCCCAACTCACCTTTCCCCTTAAGCAAGCATAAGTTGGTTTTCTAAATTTGAGACCCTGTTGTGTTTTGGAATTCAGTTCCTGTGTAGCCAAGTTTACATTCCGTGTATTACTGATATCTTATGATGTTTCTTTTTCTGTGTGACTTATTTCAGTTAGAATCATCGTACCTGAATCCACTCATTGTGCTGCTACGGGCCTGATGACATAGATTTCATTGCTGAGTGATACTGCATTGTACATAAGTACCACAAGTTCTTTATCCATTTTCCTCTTTCTGTGATATTGAACTTGTACGGAAAACGAGGTTCTTGTAAACAGAGGCGTCCCAAACTTTGGGGTGGCTGTGTCTTTTTGATTTTAATTTCCCTAAGCTATAGGACCATAAGTGGAAGTGCCCTAGGCTCTGTTGCTTTGTTTTTTAGATGTTTCAGGAAACACCATACACTTCTCCCGAGTGTCTGTTGGCAATTTACATCCCGCCCATGAGCATAACAAGGCTCCCAGTTCTCCATGGCCTGTCCTGCCTTTCTGGATTTTACACTTTTTTCAGATGGCCCTTTTGACCGGGGGGAAGTGAGACTTCATTGTAGTGCAGATTTCCTTTGCAAGCTCGCTTGGTTGGCCAAAAAGGGCGTATGCGTTTTTTCCTGAATATATTCAGGAAAAAACGCATACGCCCTTTTTGGCCAAGTGCATCATTGTGGACGTTTTGCCTCTTTTCCTATGCTTTCAATGCAATTCCAGTCAACCTCCTGAAATCGGTTTCCTGCAATTCTGCCCCACTTTCAAGTCCTCTTGGCAGCCTTACTTCAGTATATTTTTGGACGATAGCTGTCATTTATAACTCTGCAGGTTTGTGAATTACAGTGCCCCTGAGCTCCTTTCTTCAACTCGCTTTCTTTTGAGCTGGCCGCAACACCGCAGGATGGCTTCAGGCCCTAATCTGGTTCCGGCACGGCACGCTGAGCCTTTGGTTAGTTCCTCTTCCTGGTGGGAAATGAGAGTTAAATTTGCCCGTCCAGACACCTCCAGCTAGTCTCTCATTGGTTCTCGCTCTTCCTGATCATCTTCCACAGAAATTGCAAACTGGGCTAAACAGGAGGTTAAAGGCTGACTATCCAAGTGGGGAGAGTGTTAGTAAAGCGTCTGGAATGTTGCACCCGAGTACCAGGGGAGGAAAACTGAGACATATTTGAACACGTCTCCCGTTCACACGGTTGATCATACTCTGGGTTCCACATGCATGTTTTAGCTGAAGGAAGAATACCTTAAACGTGGGTAGTTGAAACCCGTGGAATGGGTACCATGCAATATGACTTCAAAGGGTCTTCATTTGCTCACCGAACCTCTCCAATCCTATCACTGCTGCGTTTATGCCCCTGTACACACGCTTGATTCTCTTTTGGAGACATAGCAATCCATAGGTTTTAAGATACTTACTAGTAAGGTACATTCTTAGGCGTTTAATATGGGGTGTTGAGTCCATTTCATTGAGCAAGGAGTAGCTCTTGTCTATTCCATATTTGGCTTAAGGAACTTTATCTGTGCTCATTTCAATCTCTGGTTTTATGCAGCACCCCAACTCACCTTTCCCCTTAAGCAAGCATAAGTTGGTTTTCTAAATTTGAGACCCTGTTCTGTTCTGTAATTCAGTTCCTGTGTAGCCCAGTTTACATTCCGTGTATTAGTGATATCTTATGATGTTTCTTTTTCTGTGTGACTTATTTCAGTTAGAATCATTGTACCTGAATCCACTCATTATGCTGCTACGGGCCTGATGACATAGATTTCATTGCTGAGTGATACTGCATTGTACGTAAGTACCACAAGTTCTTTATCCATTTTTCACTTTCTGTGATGTTGAACTTGTACGGTAAACGAGGTTCTTGTAAACAGAGGCGTCCCAAACTTTGGGGTGGCTGTGTCTTTTTGATTTTAATTTCCCTAAGCTATAGGACCATAAGTGGAAGTGCCCTAGGCTCTGTTGCTTTGTTTTTTAGATGTTTCAGGAAACACCATACACTTCTCCCGAGTGTCTGTTGGCAATTTACATCCCACCCATCAGCATAACAAGGCTCCCAGTTCTCCATGGCCTGTCCTGCCTTTCTGGATTTTACACTTTTTTCAGATGGCCCTTTTGACCGGGGGGAAGTGAGACTTCATTGTAGTGCAGATTTCCTTTGCAAGTTTGCTTGGTTGGCCAAAAAGGGCGTATGCGTTTTTTCCTGAATATATTCAGGAAAAAACGCATACGCCCTTTTTGGCCAAGTGCATCATTGTGGACGTTCTGCCTCTTTTCCTATGCTTTCAATGCAATTCCAGTCTACCTCCTGAAATCGGTTTCCTGCAATTCTGCCCCGCTTTCAAGTCCTCTTGGCAGCCTTACTTCAGTATATTTTTGGACGATAGCTGTCATTTATAACTCGGCAGGTTTGTGAATTACAGTGCCCCTGAGCTCCTTTCTTCAACTCGTTTTCTTGTGAGCTGGCCGCAACACCGCAGGATGGCTTCAGGCCCTAATCTGTTTCCGGCACGGCACGCTGAGCCTTTGGTTAATTCCTCTTCCTGGTGGAAAATGAGAGTTAAATTTGCCCGTCCAGACACCTCCAGCTAGTCTCTCATTGGTTCTCGCTATTCCTGTTCATCTTCCGCAGAAATTGCAAACTGGGCCAAACTGGAGGTTAAAGGGACTGACTCTACAAGTCGGGAGAGTGTTAGTAAAGCGTCTGGAATGTTGCACCCGAGTACCAGGGGAGGAAAACTGAGACATATTTGAACACGTCTCCCGTTCACACTGTTGATCATACTCTGGGTTTCACATGCATGTTTTAGCTGAAGGAAGAATACCTTAAACCTGGAGAGTTGAAACCCGTGGAATGGGTACCATGCAATAAGACTTCAAAGGATCTTCATTTGCTCACCGAACCTCTCTAATCCTATCACTGCTGCGTTTATGCCCCTGTACACATGCTTGATTCTCTTTTGGAGACATAGCAATCCATAGGTTTTAAGATACTTACTAGTCAGGTACATTCTTAGGCATTTAATATGGGGTGTTGAGTCCATTTCGTTGAGCAAGGAGTAGCTCTTGTCTATTCCATATTTGGCTTAAGGAACTTTATCTGTGCTCATTTCAATCTCTGGTTTTATGCAGCACCCCAACTCACCTTTCCCCTTAAGCAAGCATAAGTTGGTTTTCTAAATTTGAGACCCTGTTGTGTTTTGGAATTCAGTTCCTGTGTAGCCAAGTTTACATTCCGTGTATTACTGATATCTTATGATGTTTCTTTTTCTGTGTGACTTATTTCAGTTAGAATCATCATACCTGAATCCACTCATTGTGCTGCTAAGGGCCTGATGACATAGATTTCATTGCTGAGTGATATTGCTTTGTAAGTAAATACCACAACTTCTTTATCCATTTTTCACTTTCTGCGATGTTGAACTTGTACGGTAAACGAGGTTCTTGTAAACAGAGGCGTCCCAAACTTTGGGGTGGCTGTGTCTTTTTGATTTTAATTTCCCTAAGCTATAGGACCATAAGTGGAAGTGCCCTAGGCTCTGTTGCTTTGTTTTTTAGATGTTTCAGGAAACACCATACACTTCTCCTGAGTGTCTGTTGGCAATTTACATTCCGCCCATCAGCATAACAAGGCTCCCAGTTCTCCATGGCCTGTCCTGCCTTTCTGGATTTTACACTTTTTTCAGATGGCCCTTTTGACCGGGGGGAAGTGAGACTTCATTGTACTGCAGATTTCCTTTGCAAGCTCGCTTGGTTGGCCAAAAAGGGCGTATGCGTTTTTTCCTGAATATATTCAGGAAAAAACGCATACGCCCTTTTTGGCCAAGTGCATCATTGTGGACGTTTTGCCTCTTTTCCTATGCTTTCAATGCAATTCCAGTCAACCTCCTGAAATCGGTTTCCTGCAATTCTGCCCCACTTTCAAGTCCTCTTGGCAGCCTTACTTCAGTATATTTTTGGACGATAGCTGTCATTTATAACTCTGCAGGTTTGTGAATTACAGTGTCCCTGAGCTCCTTTCTTCAACTCGCTTTCTTTTGAGCTGGCCGCAACACCGCAGGATGGCTTCAGGCCCTAATCTGGTTCCGGCACGGCACGCTGAGCCTTTGGTTAGTTCCTCTTCCTGGTGGGAAATGAGAGTTAAATTTGCCCGTCCAGACACCTCCAGCTAGTCTCTCATTGGTTCTCGCTCTTCCTGTTCATCTTCCACAGAAATTGCAAACTGGGCTAAACAGGAGGTTAAAGGCTGACTATCCAAGTGGGGAGAGTGTTAGTAAAGCGTCTGGAATGTTGCACCCGAGTACCAGGGGAGGAAAACTGAGACATATTTGAACACGTCTCCCGTTCACACGGTTGATCATACTCTGGGTTCCACATGCATGTTTTAGCTGAAGGAAGAATACCTTAAACGTGGGTAGTTGAAACCCGTGGAATGGGTACCATGCAATATGACTTCAAAGGGTCTTCATTTGCTCACCGAACCTCTCCAATCCTATCACTGCTGCGTTTATGCCCCTGTACACACGCTTGATTCTCTTTTGGAGACATAGCAATCCATAGGTTTTAAGATACTTACTAGTAAGGTACATTCTTAGGCGTTTAATATGGGGTGTTGAGTCCATTTCGTTGAGCAAGGAGTAGCTCTTGTCTATTCCATATTTGGCTTAAGGAACTTTATCTGTGCTCATTTCAATCTCTGGTTTTATGCAGCACCCCAACTCACCTTTCCCCTTAAGCAAGCATAAGTTGGTTTTCTAAATTTGAGACCCTGTTCTGTTCTGTAATTCAGTTCCTGTGTAGCCCAGTTTACATTCCGTGTATTAGTGATATCTTATGATGTTTCTTTTTCTGTGTGACTTATTTCAGTTAGAATCATTGTACCTGAATCCACTCATTATGCTGCTACGGGCCTGATGACATAGATTTCATTGCTGAGTGATACTGCATTGTACGTAAGTACCAGAAGTTCTTTATCCATTTTTCACTTTCTGTGATGTTGAACTTGTACGGTAAACGAGGTTCTTGTAAACAGAGGCGTCCCAAACTTTGGGGTGGCTGTGTCTTTTTGATTTTAATTTCCCTAAGCTATAGGACCATAAGTGGAAGTGCCCTAGGCTCTGTTGCTTTGTTTTTTAGATGTTTCAGGAAACACCATACACTTCTCCCGAGTGTCTGTTGGCAATTTACATCCCACCCATCAGCATAACAAGGCTCCCAGTTCTCCATGGCCTGTCCTGCCTTTCTGGATTTTACACTTTTTTCAGATGGCCCTTTTGACCGGGGGGAAGTGAGACTTCATTGTAGTGCAGATTTCCTTTGCAAGTTTGCTTGGTTGGCCAAGAAGGGCGTATGCGTTTTTTCCTGAATATATTCAGGAAAAAACGCATACGCCCTTTTTGGCCAAGTGCATCATTGTGGACGTTCTGCCTCTTTTCCTATGCTTTCAATGCAATTCCAGTCTACCTCCTGAAATCGGTTTCCTGCAATTCTGCCCCGCTTTCAAGTCCTCTTGGCAGCCTAACTTCAGTATATTTTTGGACGATAGCTGTCATTTATAACTCGGCAGGTTTGTGAATTACAGTGCCCCTGAGCTCCTTTCTTCAACTCGTTTTCTTGTGAGCTGGCCGCAACACCGCAGGATGGCTTCAGGCCCTAATCTGGTTCCGGCACGGCACGCTGAGCCTTTGGTTAATTCCTCTTCCTGGTGGGAAATGAGAGTTAAATTTGCCCGTCCAGACACCTCCAGCTAGTCTCTCATTGGTTCTCGCTCTTCCTGTTCATCTTCCGCAGAAATTGCAAACTGGGCCAAACTGGAGGTTAAAGGGACTGACTCTACAAGTCGGGAGAGTGTTAGTAAAGCGTCTGGAATGTTGCACCCGAGTACCAGGGGAGGAAAACTGAGACATATTTGAACACGTCTCCCGTTCACACTGTTGATCATACTCTGGGTTTCACATGCATGTTTTAGCTGAAGGAAGAATACCTTAAACCTGGAGAGTTGAAACCCGTGGAATGGGTACCATGCAATAAGACTTCAAAGGATCTTCATTTGCTCACCGAACCTCTCTAATCCTATCACTGCTGCGTTTATGCCCCTGTACACATGCTTGATTCTCTTTTGGAGACATAGCAATCCATAGGTTTTAAGATACTTACTAGTCAGGTACATTCTTAGGCATTTAATATGGGGTGTTGAGTCCATTTCGTTGAGCAAGGAGTAGCTCTTGTCTATTCCATATTTGGCTTAAGGAACTTTATCTGTGCTCATTTCAATCTCTGGTTTTATGCAGCACCCCAACTCACCTTTCCCCTTAAGCAAGCATAAGTTGGTTTTCTAAATTTGAGACCCTGTTGTGTTTTGGAATTCAGTTCCTGTGTAGCCAAGTTTACATTCCGTGTATTACTGATATCTTATGATGTTTCTTTTTCTGTGTGACTTATTTCAGTTAGAATCATCATACCTGAATCCAATCATTGTGCTGCTAAGGGCCTGATGACATAGATTTCATTGCTGAGTGATATTGCTTTGTAAGTAAATACCACAACTTCTTTATCCATTTTTCACTTTCTGCGATGTTGAACTTGTACGGTAAACGAGGTTCTTGTAAACAGAGGCGTCCCAAACTTTGGGGTGGCTGTGTCTTTTTGATTTTAATTTCCCTAAGCTATAGGACCATAAGTGGAAGTGCCCTAGGCTCTGTTGCTTTGTTTTTTAGATGTTTCAGGAAACACCATACACTTCTCCTGAGTGTCTGTTGGCAATTTACATTCCGCCCATCAGCATAACAAGGCTCCCAGTTCTCCATGGCCTGTCCTGCCTTTCTGGATTTTACACTTTTTTCAGATGGCCCTTTTGACCGGGGGGAAGTGAGACTTCATTGTACTGCAGATTTCCTTTGCAAGCTCGCTTGGTTGGCCAAAAAGGGCGTATGCGTTTTTTCCTGAATATATTCAGGAAAAAACGCATACGCCCTTTTTGGCCAAGTGCATCATTGTGGACGTTTTGCCTCTTTTCCTATGCTTTCAATGCAATTCCAGTCAACCTCCTGAAATCGGTTTCCTGCAATTCTGCCCCACTTTCAAGTCCTCTTGGCAGCCTTACTTCAGTATATTTTTGGACGATAGCTGTCATTTATAACTCTGCAGGTTTGTGAATTACAGTGTCCCTGAGCTCCTTTCTTCAACTCGCTTTCTTTTGAGCTGGCCGCAACACCGCAGGATGGCTTCAGGCCCTAATCTGGTTCCGGCACGGCACGCTGAGCCTTTGGTTAGTTCCTCTTCCTGGTGGGAAATGAGAGTTAAATTTGCCCGTCCAGACACCTCCAGCTAGTCTCTCATTGGTTCTCGCTCTTCCTGTTCATCTTCCACAGAAATTGCAAACTGGGCTAAACAGGAGGTTAAAGGCTGACTATCCAAGTGGGGAGAGTGTTAGTAAAGCGTCTGGAATGTTGCACCCGAGTACCAGGGGAGGAAAACTGAGACATATTTGAACACGTCTCCCGTTCACACGGTTGATCATACTCTGGGTTCCACATGCATGTTTTAGCTGAAGGAAGAATACCTTAAACGTGGGTAGTTGAAACCCGTGGAATGGGTACCATGCAATATGACTTCAAAGGGTCTTCATTTGCTCACCGAACCTCTCCAATCCTATCACTGCTGCGTTTATGCCCCTGTACACACGCTTGATTCTCTTTTGGAGACATAGCAATCCATAGGTTTTAAGATACTTACTAGTAAGGTACATTCTTAGGCGTTTAATATGGGGTGTTGAGTCCATTTCGTTGAGCAAGGAGTAGCTCTTGTCTATTCCATATTTGGCTTAAGGAACTTTATCTGTGCTCATTTCAATCTCTGGTTTTATGCAGCACCCCAACTCACCTTTCCCCTTAAGCAAGCATAAGTTGGTTTTCTAAATTTGAGACCCTGTTCTGTTCTGTAATTCAGTTCCTGTGTAGCCCAGTTTACATTCCGTGTATTAGTGATATCTTATGATGTTTCTTTTTCTGTGTGACTTATTTCAGTTAGAATCATTGTACCTGAATCCACTCATTATGCTGCTACGGGCCTGATGACATAGATTTCATTGCTGAGTGATACTGCATTGTACGTAAGTACCAGAAGTTCTTTATCCATTTTTCACTTTCTGTGATGTTGAACTTGTACGGTAAACGAGGTTCTTGTAAACAGAGGCGTCCCAAACTTTGGGGTGGCTGTGTCTTTTTGATTTTAATTTCCCTAAGCTATAGGACCATAAGTGGAAGTGCCCTAGGCTCTGTTGCTTTGTTTTTTAGATGTTTCAGGAAACACCATACACTTCTCCCGAGTGTCTGTTGGCAATTTACATCCCACCCATCAGCATAACAAGGCTCCCAGTTCTCCATGGCCTGTCCTGCCTTTCTGGATTTTACACTTTTTTCAGATGGCCCTTTTGACCGGGGGGAAGTGAGACTTCATTGTAGTGCAGATTTCCTTTGCAAGTTTGCTTGGTTGGCCAAGAAGGGCGTATGCGTTTTTTCCTGAATATATTCAGGAAAAAACGCATACGCCCTTTTTGGCCAAGTGCATCATTGTGGACGTTCTGCCTCTTTTCCTATGCTTTCAATGCAATTCCAGTCTACCTCCTGAAATCGGTTTCCTGCAATTCTGCCCCGCTTTCAAGTCCTCTTGGCAGCCTAACTTCAGTATATTTTTGGACGATAGCTGTCATTTATAACTCGGCAGGTTTGTGAATTACAGTGCCCCTGAGCTCCTTTCTTCAACTCGTTTTCTTGTGAGCTGGCCGCAACACCGCAGGATGGCTTCAGGCCCTAATCTGGTTCTGGCACGGCACGCTGAGCCTTTGGTTAATTCCTCTTCCTGGTGGGAAATGAGAGTTAAATTTGCCCGTCCAGACACCTCCAGCTAGTCTCTCATTGGTTCTCGCTCTTCCTGTTCATCTTCCGCAGAAATTGCAAACTGGGCCAAACTGGAGGTTAAAGGGACTGACTCTACAAGTCGGGAGAGTGTTAGTAAAGCGTCTGGAATGTTGCACCCGAGTACCAGGGGAGGAAAACTGAGACATATTTGAACACGTCTCCCGTTCACACTGTTGATCATACTCTGGGTTTCACATGCATGTTTTAGCTGAAGGAAGAATACCTTAAACCTGGAGAGTTGAAACCCGTGGAATGGGTACCATGCAATAAGACTTCAAAGGATCTTCATTTGCTCACCGAACCTCTCTAATCCTATCACTGCTGCGTTTATGCCCCTGTACACATGCTTGATTCTCTTTTGGAGACATAGCAATCCATAGGTTTTAAGATACTTACTAGTCAGGTACATTCTTAGGCATTTAATATGGGGTGTTGAGTCCATTTCGTTGAGCAAGGAGTAGCTCTTGTCTATTCCATATTTGGCTTAAGGAACTTTATCTGTGCTCATTTCAATCTCTGGTTTTATGCAGCACCCCAACTCACCTTTCCCCTTAAGCAAGCATAAGTTGGTTTTCTAAATTTGAGACCCTGTTGTGTTTTGGAATTCAGTTCCTGTGTAGCCAAGTTTACATTCCGTGTATTACTGATATCTTATGATGTTTCTTTTTCTGTGTGACTTATTTCAGTTAGAATCATCATACCTGAATCCAATCATTGTGCTGCTAAGGGCCTGATGACATAGATTTCATTGCTGAGTGATATTGCTTTGTAAGTAAATACCACAACTTCTTTATCCATTTTTCACTTTCTGCGATGTTGAACTTGTACGGTAAACGAGGTTCTTGTAAACAGAGGCGTCCCAAACTTTGGGGTGGCTGTGTCTTTTTGATTTTAATTTCCCTAAGCTATAGGACCATAAGTGGAAGTGCCCTAGGCTCTGTTGCTTTGTTTTTTAGATGTTTCAGGAAACACCATACACTTCTCCTGAGTGTCTGTTGGCAATTTACATTCCGCCCATCAGCATAACAAGGCTCCCAGTTCTCCATGGCCTGTCCTGCCTTTCTGGATTTTACACTTTTTTCAGATGGCCCTTTTGACCGGGGGGAAGTGAGACTTCATTGTAGTGCAGATTTCCTTTGCAAGCTTGCTTGGTTGGCAAAAAAGGGCGTATGCGTTTTTTCCTGAATACATTCAGGAAAAAACGCATACGCCCTTTTTGGCCAAGTGCATCATTGTGGACGTTCTGCCTCTTTTCCTATGCTTTCAATGCAATTCCAGTCTACCTCCTGAAATCGGTTTCCTGCAATTCTGCCCCACTTTCAAGTCCTCTTGGCAGCCTTACTTCAGTATATTTTTGGACGATAGCTGTCATTTATAACTCTGCAGGTTTGTGAATTACAGTGCCCCTGAGCTCCTTTCTTCAACTCGCTTTCTTTTGAGCTGGCCGCAACACCGCAGGATGGCTTCAGGCCCTAATCTGGTTCCGGCACGGCACGCTGAGCCTTTGGTTATTTCCTCTTCCTGGTGGGAAATGAGAGTTAAATTTGCCCGTCCAGACACCTCCAGCTAGTCTCTCATTGGTTCTCGCTCTTCCTGTTCATCTTCCACAGAAATTGCAAACTGGGCTAAACAGGAGGTTAAAGGCTGACTATCCAAGTGGGGAGAGTGTTAGTAAAGCGTCTGGAATGTTGCACCCGAGTACCAGGGGAGGAAAACTGAGACATATTTGAACACGTCTCCCGTTCACACGGTTGATCATACTCTGGGTTCCACATGCATGTTTTAGCTGAAGGAAGAATACCTTAAACGTGGGTAGTTGAAACCCGTGGAATGGGTACCATGCAATATGACTTCAAAGGGTCTTCATTTGCTCACCGAACCTCTCCAATCCTATCACTGCTGCGTTTATGCCCCTGTACACACGCTTGATTCTCTTTTGGAGACATAGCAATCCATAGGTTTTAAGATACTTACTAGTAAGGTACATTCTTAGGCGTTTAATATGGGGTGTTGAGTCCATTTCGTTGAGCAAGGAGTAGCTCTTGTCTATTCCATATTTGGCTTAAGGAACTTTATCTATGCTCATTTCAATCTCTGGTTTTATGCAGCACCCCAACTCACCTTTCCCCTTAAGCAAGCATAAGTTGGTTTTCTAAATTTGAGACCCTGTTCTGTTCTGTAATTCAGTTCCTGTGTAGCCCAGTTTACATTCCGTGTATTAGTGATATCTTATGATGTTTCTTTTTCTGTGTGACTTATTTCAGTTAGAATCATCGTACCTGAATCCACTCATTATGCTGCTACGGGCCTGATGACATAGATTTCATTGCTGAGTGATACTGCATTGTACGTAAGTACCACAAGTTCTTTATCCATTTTTCACTTTCTGTGATGTTGAACTTGTACGGTAAACGAGGTTCTTGTAAACAGAGGCGTCCCAAACTTTGGGGTGGCTGTGTCTTTTTGATTTTAATTTCCCTAAGCTATAGGACCATAAGTGGAAGTGCCCTAGGCTCTGTTGGTTTGTTTTTTAGATGTTTCAGGAAACACCATACACTTCTCCCGAGTGTCTGTTGGCAATTTACATTCCGCCCATCAGCATAACAAGGCTCCCAGTTCTCCATGGCCTGTCCTGCCTTTCTGGATTTTACACTTTTTTCAGATGGCCTTTTTGACCGGGGGGGGGGGGGGAAGTGAGACTTCATTGTAGTGCAGATTTCCTTTGCAAGCTTGCTTGGTTGGCCAAAAAGGGCGTATGCGTTTTTTCCTGAATATATTCAGGAAAAAACGCATACGCCCTTTTTGGCCAAGTGCATCATTGTGGACGTTCTGCCTCTTTTCCTATGCTTTCAATGCAATTCCAGTCTACCTCCTGAAATCGGTTTCCTGCAATTCTGCCTCGCTTTCAAGTCCTCTTGGCAGCCTAACTTCAGTATATTTTTGGACGATAGTTGTCATTTATAACTCTGCAGGTTTTTGAATTACAGTGCCCCTGAGCTCCTTTCTTCCACTCCTTTTCTTGTGAGCTGGCCGCAACACCACAGGATGGCTTCAGGCCCTAATCTGGTTCCGGCACGGCACGCTGAGCCTTTGGTTATTTCCTCTTCCTGGCGGGAAATGAGAGTTAAATTTGCCCGTCCAGACACCTCCAGCTAGTCTCTCATTGGTTCTCGCTATTCCTGTTCATCTTCCGCAGAAATTGCAAACTGGGCCAAACAGGAGGTTAAAGGGACTGACTCTCCAAGTCGGGAGAGTGTTAGTAAAGCGTCTGGAATGTTGCACCCGAGTACCAGGGTACGAAAACTGAGACATATTTGAACACGTCTCCCGATCACATGGTTGATCATACTCTAGGTTCCACATGCATGTTTTAGCTGAAGGAAGAATACCTTAAACCTGGGTAGTTGAAACCCGTAGAATGGTACCATGCAATATGACTTCAAAGGGTCTTCATTTGCTCACCAAACCTCTCCAATCCTATCACTGCTGCGTTTATGTCCCTGTACACATGCTTGATTCTCTTTCGGAGACATAGCAATCCATAGGTTTTAAGATACTTACTAGTCAGGTACATTCTTAGGCGTTTAATATGGGGTGTTGAGTCCATTTCGTTGAGCAAGGAGTAGCTCTTGTCTATTCCATATTTGGCTTAAGGAACTTTATCTGTGCTCATTTCAATCTCTGGTTTTATGCAGCACCCCAACTCACCTTTACCCTTAAACAAGCATAAGTTGGTTTTCTAAATTTGAGACCCTGTTCTGTTCTGTAATTCAGTTCCTGTGTAGCCAAGTTTACATTCCGTGTATTAGTGATATCTTATGATGTTTCTTTTTCTGTGTGACTTATTTCAGTTAGAATCATCGTACCTGAATCCACTCATTGTTCTGCTACGGGCCTGATGACATAGATTTCACTGCTGAGTGATACTGCATTGTACGTAAGTACCACAAGTTCTTTATCCATTTTTCACTTTCTGTGATATTGAACTTGTACGGTAAACGAGGTTCTTGTAAACAGAGGCGTCCCAAACATTGGGGTGGCTGTATCTTTTTGATTTTAATTTCCCTAAGCTTTAGGACCATAAGTGGAAGTGCCCTAGGCTCTGTTGCTTTGTTTTTTAGATGTTTCAGGAAACACCATACACTTCTCCCGAGTGGCTGTTGGCAATTTACATCCCGCCCATCAGCATAACAAGGCTCCCAGTTCTCCATGGCCTGTCCTGCCTTTCTGGATTTTACACTTTTTTCAGATGGCCCTTTTGACCGGCGGGGGTGGGAAGTCAGACTTCATTGTAGTGCAGATTTCCTTTGCAAGTTTGCTTGGTTGGCCAAAAAGGGCGTATGCGTTTTTTCCTGAATATATTCAGGAAAAAATGCATACGCCCTTTTTGGCCAAGTGCATCATTGTGGACGTTCTGCCTCTTTTCCTATGCTTTCAATGCAATTCCAGTGTACCTCCTGAAATCGGTTTCCTGCAATTCTGCCCCGCTTTCAAGTCCTCTTGGCAGCCTTACTTCGGTATATTTTTGGACGATAGCTGTCATTTATAACTCTGCAGGTTTGTGAATTACAGTGCCCCTGAGCTCCTTTCTTCAACTCCTTTTCTTGTGAGCTGGCCGCAACACCACAGGATGGCTTCAGGCCCTAATCTGGTTCCGGCACGGCACGCTGAGCCTTTGGTTATTTCCTCTTCCTGGCGGGAAATGAGAGTTAAATTTGCCCGTCCAGACACCTCCAGCTAGTCTCTCATTGGTTCTCGCTATTCCTGTTCATCTTCCGCAGAAATTGCAAACTGGGCCAAACAGGAGGTTAAAGGGACTGACTCTCCAAGTCGGGAGAGTGTTAGTAAAGCGTCTGGAATGTTGCACCCGAGTACCAGGGTACGAAAACTGAGACATATTTGAACACGTCTCCCGTTCACACTGTTGATCATACTCTGGGTTCCACATGCATATTTTAGCTGAAGGAAGAATACCTTAAACCTGGGTAGTTGAAACCCGTGGAATGGGTACCATGCAATATGACTTCAAAGGGTCTTCATTTGCTCACCGAACCTCTCCAATCCTATCACTGCTGCGTTTATGTCCCTGTACACATGCTTGATTCTCTTTCAGAGACATAGCAATCCATAGGTTTTAAGATACTTAAGAGTCAGGTACATTCTTAGGCGTTTAATATGCGGTGTTGAGTCCATTTCGTTGAGCAAGGAGTAGCTCTTGTCTATTCCATATTTGGCTTAAGGAACTTTATCTGTGCTCATTTCAATCTCTGGTTTTATGCAGCACCCCAACTCACCTTTACCCTTAAACAAGCATAAGTTGGTTTTCTAAATTTGAGACCCTGTTCTGTTCTGTAATTCAGTTCCTGTGTAGCCAAGTTTACATTCCGTGTATTACTGATATCTTATGATGTTTCTTTTTCTGTGTGACTTATTTCAGTTAGAATCATTGTACCTGAATCCACTCATTGTGCTGCTACGGGCCTGATGACATAGATTTCACTGCTGAGTGATACGGCATTGTACGTAAGTACCACAAGTTCTTTATCCATTTTTCACTTTCTGTGATATTGAACTTGTACGGTAAACGAGGTTCTTGTAAACAGAGGCGTCCCAAACTTTGGGGTGGCTGTGTCTTTTTGATTTTAATTTCCCTAAGCTATAGGACCATAAGTGGAAGTGCCCTAGGCTCTGTTGCTTTGTTTTTTAGATGTTTCAGGAAACACCATACACTTCTCCCGAGTGTCTGTTGGCAATTTACATCCCGCCCATCAGCATAACAAGGCTCCCAGTTCTCCATAGCCTGTCCTGCCTTTCTGGATTTTACACTTTTTTCAGATGGCCCTTTTGACCGGGGGGAAGTGAGACTTCATTGTAGTGCAGATTTCCTTTGCAAGCTTGCTTGGTTGGCCAAAAAGGGCGTATGCGTTTTTTCCTGAATATATTCAGGAAAAAACGCATACGCCCTTTTTGGCCAAGTGCATCATTGTGGACGTTCTGCCTCTTTTCCTATGCTTTCAATGCAATTCCAGTCTACCTCCTGAAATCGGTTTCCTGCAATTCTTCCCTGCTTTCAAGTCCTCTTGGCAGCCTTACTTCAGTATATTTTTGGACGATAGCTATCATTTATAACTCTGCAGGTTTGTGAATTACAGTGCCCCTGAGCTCCTTTCTTCAACTCGCTTTCTTGTGAGCTGGCCGCAACACCGCAGGATGGCTTCAGGCCCTAATCTGGTTCCGGCACGGCACGCTGAGCCTTTGGTTAATTCCTCTTCCTGGTGGGAAACGAGAGTTAAATTTGCCCGTCCAGACACCTCCAGCTAGTCTCTCATTGGTTCTCCCTATTCCTGTTCATCTTCCACAGAAATTGCAAACTGGGCCAAACAGGAGGTTAAAGGCGCTGACTGTCCAAGTTGGGAGAGTGTTAGTAAAGCGTCTGGAATGTTGCACCCGAGTACCAGGGGAGGAAAACTGAGACATATTTGAACACGTCTCCCGTTCACACGGTTGATCATACTCTGGGTTCCACATGCATGTTATAGCTGAAGGAAGAATACCTTTAACCTGGGTAGTTGAAACCCGTGGAATGGGTACCATGCAATAAGACTTCAAAGGGTCTTCATTTGCTCACCGAACCTCTCCAATCCTATTACTGCTGCGTTTATGCCCCTGTACACATGCTTGATTCTCTTTTGGAGACATAGCAATCCATAGGTTTTAAGATACTTACTAGTCAGGTACATGCTTAGGCGTTTAATATGGGGTGTTGAGTCCATTTCGTTGAGCAAGGAGTAGCTCTTGTCTATTCCATATTTGGCTTAAGGAACTTTATCTGTGCTCATTTCAATCTCTGGTTTTATGCAGCACCCCAACTCACCTTTCCCCTTAAGCAAGCATAAGTTGGTTTTCTAAATTTGAGACCCTGTTCTGTTTTGGAATTCAGTTCCTGTGTAGCCAAGTTTACATTCCGTGTATTACTGATATCTTATGATGTTTCTTTTTCTGTGTGACTTATTTCAGTTAGAATCATCGTACCTGAATCCACTCATTATGCTGCTATGGGCCAGATGACATAGATTTCATTGCTGAGTGATACTGCATTGTACGTAAGTACCACAAGTTCTTTATCCATTTTTCACTTTCTGCGATGTTGAACTTGTACTGTAAATGAGGTTCTTGTAAACAGAGGCGTCCCAAACTTTGGGGTGGCTGTGTCTTTTTGATTTTAATTTCCCTAAGCTATAGGACGATAAGTGGAAGTGCCCTAGGCTCTGTTGCTTTGTTTTTTAGATGTTTCAGGAAACACCATACACTTCTCCCGAGTGTCTGTTGGCAAGTTACATCCCGCCCATCAGCATAACAAGGCTCCCAGTTCTCCATGGCCTGTCCTGCCTTTCTGGATTTTACACTTTTTTCCGATGGCCCTTTTGACCGGGGGGAAGTGAGACTTCATTGTAGTGCAGATTTCCTTTGCAAGTTTGCTTGGTTGGCCAAAAAGGGCGTATGCGTTTTTTCCTGAATATTTTCAGGAAAAAACGCATACGCCCTTTTTGGCCAAGTGCATCATTGTGGACGTTCTCCCTCTTTTCCTATGCTTTCAATGCAATTCCAGTCTACCTCCTGAAATCGGTTTCGTGCAATTCTGCCCCGCTTTCAAGTCCTCTTGGCAGCCTTACTTCAGTATATTTTTGGACGATAGCTATCATTTATAACTCTGCAGGTTTGTGAATTACAGTGTCCCTGAGCTCCTTTCTTCAACTCGCTTTCTTGTGAGCTGGCCGCAACACCGCAGGATGGCTTCAGGCCCTAATCTGGTTCCGGCACGGCACGCTGAGCCTTTGGTTAATTCCTCTTCCTGGTGGGAAACGAGAGTTAAATTTGCCCGTCCAGACACCTCCAGCTAGTCTCTCATTGGTTCTCCCTATTCCTGTTCATCTTCCACAGAAATTGCAAACTGGGCCAAACAGGAGGTTAAAGGCGCTGACTGTCCAAGTTGGGAGAGTGTTAGTAAAGCGTCTGGAATGTTGCACCCGAGTACCAGGGGAGGAAAACTGAGACATATTTGAACACGTCTCCCGTTCACACGGTTGATCATACTCTGGGTTCCACATGCATGTTATAGCTGAAGGAAGAATACCTTTAACCTGGGTAGTTGAAACCCGTGGAATGGGTACCATGCAATAAGACTTCAAAGGGTCTTCATTTGCTCACCGAACCTCTCCAATCCTATTACTGCTGCGTTTATGCCCCTGTACACATGCTTGATTCTCTTTTGGAGACATAGCAATCCATAGGTTTTAAGATACTTACTAGTCAGGTACATGCTTAGGCGTTTAATATGGGGTGTTGAGTCCATTTCGTTGAGCAAGGAGTAGCTCTTGTCTATTCCATATTTGGCTTAAGGAACTTTATCTGTGCTCATTTCAATCTCTGGTTTTATGCAGCACCCCAACTCACCTTTCCCCTTAAGCAAGCATAAGTTGGTTTTCTAAATTTGAGACCCTGTTCTGTTTTGGAATTCAGTTCCTGTGTAGCCAAGTTTACATTCCGTGTATTAGTGATATCTTATGATGTTTCTTTTTCTGTGTGACTTATTTCAGTTAGAATCATCGTACCTGAATCCACTCATTATGCTGCTATGGGCCAGATGACATAGATTTCATTGCTGAGTGATACTGCATTGTACGTAAGTACCACAAGTTCTTTATCCATTTTTCACTTTCTGCGATGTTGAACTTGTACTGTAAATGAGGTTCTTGTAAACAGAGGCGTCCCAAACTTTGGGGTGGCTGTGTCTTTTTGATTTTAATTTCCCTAAGCTATAGGACGATAAGTGGAAGTGCCCTAGGCTCTGTTGCTTTGTTTTTTAGATGTTTCTGGAAACACCATACACTTCTCCCGAGTGTCTGTTGGCAAGTTACATCCCGCCCATCAGCATAACAAGGCTCCCAGTTCTCCATGGCCTGTCCTGCCTTTCTGGATTTTACACTTTTTTCCGATGGCCCTTTTGACCGGGGGGAAGTGAGACTTCATTGTAGTGCAGATTTCCTTTGCAAGTTTGCTTGGTTGGCCAAAAAGGGCGTATGCGTTTTTTCCTGAATATTTTCAGGAAAAAACGCATACGCCCTTTTTGGCCAAGTGCATCATTGTGGACGTTCTCCCTCTTTTCCTATGCTTTCAATGCAATTCCAGTCTACCTCCTGAAATCGGTTTCGTGCAATTCTGCCCCGCTTTCAAGTCCTCTTGGCAGCCTTACTTCAGTATATTTTTGGACGATAGCTGTCATTTATAACTCTGCAGGTTTGTGAATTACAGTGCCCCTGAGCTCCTTTCTTCAACTCGTTTTCTTGTGACCTGGCCGCAACACCGCAGGATGGCTTCAGGCCCTAATCTGGTTCCGGCATGGCACGCTGAGCCTTTGGTTAATTCCTCTTCCTGGTGGGAAACGAGAGTTAAATTTGCCCGTCCAGACACCTCCAGCCAATCTCTCATTGGTTCTCCCTATTCCTGTTCATCTTCCGCAGAAATTGCAAATTGGGCCAAACAGGAGGTTAAAGGCGCTGACTCTCCAAGTGGGGAGAGTGTTAGTAAAGCATCTGGAATGTTGCACCCGAGTACCATGGGAGGAAAACTGAGACATATTTGAACACTTCTCCCGTTCACATGGTTGATCATACTCTGGGTTCCACATGCAAGTTTCAGCTGAAGGAAGAATACCTTAAACCTGGAGAGTTGAGACCCGTGTAATGGGTACCATGCAATATGACTTCAAAGGGTCTTCATTTGCTCACCGAACCTCTCCAATCCTATCACTGCTGCGTTTATGCCCCTGTACACATGCTTGATTCTCTTCCGGAGACATAGCAATCCATAGGTTTTAAGATACTTAAGAGTCAGGTACATTCTTAGGCGTTTAATATGCGGTGTTGAGTCCATTTCGTTGAGCAAGGAGTAGCTCTTGTCTATTCCGTATTTGGCTTAAGGAACTTTATCTGTGCTCATTTCAATCTCTGGTTTTATGCAGCACCCCAACTCACCTTTACCCTTAAGCAAGCATAAGTTGGTTTTCTAAATTTGAGACCCTGTTCTGTTTTGGAATTCAGTTCCTGTGTAGCCCAGTTTACATTCCGTGTATTACTGATATCTTATGATGTTTCCTTTTCTGTGTGACTTATTTCAGTTAGAATCATCGTACCTGAATCCACTCATTATGCTGCTACGGGCCTGATGACATAGATTTCATTGCTGAGTGATACTGTATTGTACGTAAGTACCACAAGTTCTTTATCCATTTTTCACTTTCTGTGATATTGAACTTGTACGGTAAACGAGGTTCTTGTAAACAGAGGCGTCCCAAACTTTGGGGTGGCTGTGTCTTTTTCATTTTAATTTCCCTAAGCTATAGGACCATAAGTGGAAGTGCCCTAGGCTCTGTTGCTTTGTTTTTTAGATGTTTCAGGAAACAACATACACTTCTCCCGAGTGGCTGTTGGCAAATTACATCCCGCCCATCAGCATAACAAGGCTCCCAGTTCTCCATGGCCTGTCCTGCCTTTCTGGATTTTACACTTTTTGCAGATGGCCCTTTTGACCGGGGGGAAGTGAGACTTCATTGTAGTGCAGATTTCCTTTGCAAGCTTGCTTGGTTGGCCAAAAAGGGCGTATGCGTTTTTTCCTGAATATATTCAGGAAAAAACGCATACGCCCTTTTTGGCCAAGTGCATCATTGTCGACGTTCTGCCTCTTTTCCTATGCTTTCAATGCAATTCCAGTGTACCTCCTGAAATCGGTTTCCTGCAATTCTGCCCCGCTTTCAAGTCCTCTTGGCAGCCTTACTTCAGTATATTTTTGGACGATAGCTGTCATTTATAACTCTGCAGGTTTGTGAATTACAGTGCCCCTGAGCTCCTTTCTTCAACTCGCTTTCTTGTGAGCTGGCCGCAGCACCGCAGGATGGCTTCAGGCCCTAATCTGGTTCCGGCACGGCACGCTGAGCCTTTGGTTATTTCCTCTTCCTGGTGGGAAATGAGAGTTAAATTTGCCCGTCCAGACACCTCCAGCTAGTCTCTCATTGGTTCTCCCTATTCATGTTCATCTTCCGCAGAAATTGCAAATTGGGCCAAACAGGAGGTTAAAGGCGCTGACTCTCCAAGTGGGGAGAGTGTTAGTAAAGCATCTGGAATGTTGCACCCGAGTACCATGGGAGGAAAACTGAGACATATTTGAACACTTCTCCCGTTCACATGGTTGATCATACTCTGGGTTCCACATGCAAGTTTCAGCTGAAGGAAGAATACCTTAAACCTGGAGAGTTGAGACCCGTGGAATGGGTACCATGCAATATGACTTCATAGGGTCTTCATTTGCTCACCGAACCTCTCCAATCCTATCACTGCTGCGTTTATGCCCCTGGACACACCCTTGATTCTCTTATGGAGACATAGCAATCCATAGGTTTTAAGATACTTACTAGTCAGGTACATTCTTAAGCGTTTAATATGGGGTGTTGAGTCCATTTCGTTGAGCAAGGAGTAGCTCTTGTCTATTCCATATTTGGCTTAAGGAACTTTATCTGTGCTCATTTCAATCTCTGGTTTTATGCAGCACCCCAACTCACCTTTCCCCTTAAGCAAGCATAAGTTGGTTTTCTAAATTTGAGACCCTGTTCTGTTCTGTAATTCAGTTCCTGTGTAGCCAAGTTTACATTCCGTGTATTACTGATATCTTATGATGTTTCTTTTTCTGTGTGACTTATTTCAGTTAGAATCATCGTACCTGAATCCACTCATTGTGCTGCTACGGGCCTGATGACATAGATTTCACTGCTGAGTGATACTGCATTGTACGTAAGTACCACAAGTTCTTTATCCATTTTTCACTTTCTGTGATATTGAACTTGTACGGTAAACGAGGTTCTTGTAAACAGAGGCGTCCCAAACTTTGGGGTGGCTGTGTCTTTTTCATTTTAATTTCCCTAAGCTATAGGACCATAAGTGGAAGTGCCCTAGGCTCTGTTGCTTTGTTTTTTAGATGTTTCAGGAAACACCATACACTTCTCCCGAGTGGCTGTTGGCAAATTACATCCCGCCCATCAGCATAACAAGGCTCCCAGTTCTCCATGGCCTGTCCTGCCTTTCTGGATTTTACACTTTTTGCAGATGGCCCTTTTGACCGGGGGGAAGTGAGACTTCATTGTAGTGCAGATTTCCTTTGCAAGCTTGCTTGGTTGGCCAAAAAGGGCGTATGCGTTTTTTCCTGAATATATTCAGGAAAAAACGCATACGCCCTTTTTGGCCAAGTGCATCATTGTCGACGTTCTGCCTCTTTTCCTATGCTTTCAATGCAATTCCAGTGTACCTCCTGAAATCGGTTTCCTGCAATTCTGCCCCGCTTTCAAGTCCTCTTGGCAGCCTTACTTCAGTATATTTTTGGACGATAGCTGTCATTTATAACTCTGCAGGTTTGTGAATTACAGTGCCCCTGAGCTCCTTTCTTCAACTCGCTTTCTTGTGAGCTGGCCGCAACACCGCAGGATGGCTTCAGGCCCTAATCTGGTTCCGGCACGGCACGCTGAGCCTTTGGTTATTTCCTCTTCCTGGTGGGAAATGAGAGTTAAATTTGCCCGTCCAGACACCTCCAGCTAGTCTCTCATTGGTTCTCCCTATTCCTGTTCATCTTCCGCAGAAATTGCAAATTGGGCCAAACAGGAGGTTAAAGGCGCTGACTCTCCAAGTGGGGAGAGTGTTAGTAAAGCATCTGGAATGTTGCACCCGAGTACCATGGGAGGAAAACTGAGACATATTTGAACACTTCTCCCGTTCACATGGTTGATCATACTCTGGGTTCCACATGCAAGTTTCAGCTGAAGGAAGAATACCTTAAACCTGGAGAGTTGAGACCCGTGGAATGGGTACCATGCAATATGACTTCATAGGGTCTTCATTTGCTCACCGAACCTCTCCAATCCTATCACTGCTGCGTTTATGCCCCTGGACACACCCTTGATTCTCTTATGGAGACATAGCAATCCATAGGTTTTAAGATACTTACTAGTCAGGTACATTCTTAAGCGTTTAATATGGGGTGTTGAGTCCATTTCGTTGAGCAAGGAGTAGCTCTTGTCTATTCCATATTTGGCTTAAGGAACTTTATCTGTGCTCATTTCAATCTCTGGTTTTATGCAGCACCCCAACTCACCTTTCCCCTTAAGCAAGCATAAGTTGGTTTTCTAAATTTGAGACCCTGTTCTGTTCTGTAATTCAGTTCCTGTGTAGCCAAGTTTACATTCCGTGTATTACTGATATCTTATGATGTTTCTTTTTCTGTGTGACTTATTTCAGTTAGAATCATCGTACCTGAATCCACTCATTGTGCTGCTACGGGCCTGATGACATAGATTTCACTGCTGAGTGATACTGCATTGTACGTAAGTACCACAAGTTCTTTATCCATTTTTCACTTTCTGTGATATTGAACTTGTACGGTAAACGAGGTTCTTGTAAACAGAGGCGTCCCAAACTTTGGGGTGGCTGTGTCTTTTTCATTTTAATTTCCCTAAGCTATAGGACCATAAGTGGAAGTGCCCTAGGCTCTGTTGCTTTGTTTTTTAGATGTTTCAGGAAACACCATACACTTCTCCCGAGTGGCTGTTGGCAATTTACATCCCGCCCATCAGCATAACAAGGCTCCCAGTTCTCCATGGCCTGTCCTGCCTTTCTGGATTTTACACTTTTTGCAGATGGCCCTTTTGACCGGGGGGAAGTGAGACTTCATTGTAGTGCAGATTTCCTTTGCAAGCTTGCTTGGTTGGCCAAAAAGGGCGTATGCGTTTTTTCCTGAATATATTCAGGAAAAAACGCATACGCCCTTTTTGGCCAAGTGCATCATTGTGGACGTTCTGCCTCTTTTCCTATGCTTTCAATGCAATTCCAGTCTACCTCCTGAAATCGGTTTCCTGCAATTCTGCCCCGCTTTCAAGTCCTCTTGGCAGCCTTACTTCAGTATATTTTTGGACGATAGCTGTCATTTATAACTCTGCAGGTTTCTGAATTACAGTGCCCCTGAGCTCCTTTCTTCAACTCGCTTTCTTGTGACCTGGCCGCAACACCGCAGGATGGCTTCAGGCCCTAATCTGGTTCCGGCACGGCACGCTGAACCTTTGGTTAATTCCTCTTCCTTGTGGGAAATGAGAGTTAAATTTGCCCGTCCAGACACCTCCAGCTAGTCTCTCATTGGTTCTCGTTATTCCTGTTCATCTTCCACAGAAATTGCAAACTGGGCCAAACAGGAGGTTAAAGGGACTGACTCTCCAAGTCGGGAGAGTGTTAGTAAAGCGTCTGGAATGTTGCACCCGAGTACCAGGGTACAAAAACTGAGACATATTTGAACACGTCTCCCGATCACATGGTTGATCATACTCTAGGTTCCACATGCATGTTTTAGCTGAAGGAAGAATACCTTTAACCTGGGTAGTTGAAACCCGTGGAATGGGTACCATGCAATATGACTTCAAAGGGTCTTCATTTGCTCACCGAACCTCTCCAATCGTATTACTGCTGCGTTTATGCCCCTGTACACATGCTTGATTCTCTTTTGGAGACATAGCAATCCATAGGTTTTAAGATACTTACTAGTCAGGTACATTCTTAGGCGTTTAATATGGGGTGTTGAGTCCATTTCGTTGAGCAAGGAGTAGCTCTTGTCTATTCCATATTTGGCTTAAGGAACTTTATCTGTGCTCATTTCAATCTCTGGTTTTATGCAGCACCCCAACTCACCTTTCCCCTTAAGCAAGCATAAGTTGGTTTTCTAAATTTGAGACCCTGTTCTGTTTTGGAATTCAGTTCCTGTGTAGCCAAGTTTACATTCCGTGTATTAGTGATATCTTATGATGTTTCTTTTTCTGTGTGACTTATTTCAGTTAGAATCATCGTACCTGAATCCACTCATTATTCTGCTACGGGCCTGATGACATAGATTTCATTGCTGAGTGATACTGCATTGTACGTAAGTACCACAAGTTCTTTATCCATTTTTCACTTTCTGCGATGTTGAACTTGTACTGTAAATGAGGTTCTTGTAAACAGAGGCGTCCCAAACTTTGGGGTGGCTGTGTCTTTTTTATTTTAATTTCCCTAAGCTATAGGACCATAAGTGGAAGTGCCCTAGGCTCTGTTGCTTTGTTTTTTAGATGTTTCAGGAAACACCATACACTTCTCCTGAGTGTCTGTTGGCAATTTACATCCCGCCCATCAGCATACCAAGGCTCCCAGTTCTCCATGGCCTGTCCTGCCTTTCTGGATTTTACACTTTTTTCCGATGGCCCTTTTGACCGGGGGGAAGTGAGACTTCATTGTAGTGCAGATTTCCTTTGCAAGCTTGCTTGGTTGGCCAAAAAGGGCGTATGCGTTTTTTCCTGAATATATTCAGGAAAAAACGCATACGCCCTTTTTGGCCAAGTGCATCATTGTGGACGTTCTGCCTCTTTTCCTATGCTTTCAATGCAATTCCAGTCTACCTCCTGAAATCGGTTTCCTGCAATTCTGCCCCGCTTTCAAGTCCTCTTGGCCGCCTTACTTCAGTATATTTTTGGACGATAGCTGTCATTTATAACTCTGCAGGTTTGTGAATTACAGTGCCCCTGAGCTCCTTTCTTCAACTCGCTTTCTTGTGAGCTGGCCGCAACACCGCAGGATGGCTTCAGGCCCTAATCTGGTTCCGGCACGGCACGCTGAGCCTTTGGTTATTTCCTCTTCCTGGTGGGAAATGAGAGTTAAATTTGCCCGTCCAGACACCTCCAGCCAATCTCTCATTGGTTCTCCCTATTCCTGTTCATCTTCCGCAGAAATTGCAAATTGGACCAAACAGGAGGTTAAAGGCGCTGACTCTCCAAGTGGGGAGAGTGTTAGTAAAGCATCTGGAATGTTGCACCCGAGTACCATGGGAGGAAAACTGAGACATATTTGAACACTTCTCCCGTTCACATGGTTGATCATACTCTGGGTTCCACATGCAAGTTTCAGCTGAAGGAAGAATACCTTAAACCTGGAGAGTTGAGACCCGTGGAATGGGTACCATGCAATATGACTTCAAAGGGTCTTCATTTGCTCACCGAACCTCTCCAATCCTATCACTGCTGCGTTTATGCCCCTGGACACACGCTTGATTCTCTTATGGAGACATAGCAATCCATAGGTCTTAAGATACTTACTAGTCAGGTACATTCTTAAGCGTTTAATATGGGGTGTTGAGTCCATTTCGTTGAGCAAGGAGTAGCTCTTGTCTATTCCATATTTGGCTTAAGGAACTTTATCTGTGCTCATTTCAATCTCTGGTTTTATGCAGCACCCCAACTCACCTTTCCCCTTAAGCAAGCATAAGTTGGTTTTCTAAATGTGAGACCCTGTTCTGTATTGGAATTCAGTTCCTGTGTAGCCAAGTTTACATTCCGTGTATTAGTGATATCTTATGATGTTTCTTTTTCTGTGTGACTTATTTCAGTTAGAATCATCGTACCTGAATCCACTCATTATGCTGCTACGGGCCTGATGACATAGATTTCACTGCTGAGTGATACTGCATTGTACGTAAGTACCACAAGTTCTTTATCCATTTTTCACTTTCTGTGATATTGAACTTTTACGGTAAATGAGGTTCTTGTAAACAGAGGCGTCCCAAACATTGGGGTGGCTGTATCTTTTTGATTTTAATTTCCCTAAGCTATAGGACCATAAGTGGAAGTGCCCTAGGCTCTGTTGCTTTGTTTTTTAGATGTTTCAGGAAACACCATACACTTCTCCCGAGTGTCTGTTGGCAATTTACATCCGGCCCATCAGCATAACAAGGCTCCCAGTTCTCCATGGCCTGTCCTGCCTTTCTGGATTTTACACTTTTTTCAGATGACCCTTTTGACCGGGGGGAAGTGAGACTTCATTGTAGTGCAGATTTCCTTTGCAAGCTTGCTTGGTTGGCCAAAAAGGGCGTATGCGTTTTTTCCTGAATATATTCAGGAAAAAACGCATACGCCCTTTTTGGCCAAGTGCATCATTGTGGACGTTTTGCCTCTTTTCCTATGCTTTCAATGCAATTCCAGTCTACCTCCTGAAATCGGTTTCCTGCAATTCTGCTCCGCTTTCAAGTCCTCTTGGTAGCCTTACTTCAGTATATTTTTGGACGATAGTTGTCATTTATAACTCTGCAGGTTTGTGAATTACAGTGCCCCTGAGCTCCTTTCTTCAACTCGTTTTCTTGTGAGCTGGCCGCAACACCGCAGGATGGCTTCAGGCCCTAATCTGGTTCCGGCACGGCACGCTGAGCCTTTGGTTATTTCCTCTTCCTGGTGGGAAATGAGAGTTAAATTTGCCCGTCCAGACACCTCCAGCTAGTCTCTCATTGGTTCTCGCTATTCCTGTTCATCTTCCGCAGAAATTGCAAACTGGGCCAAACAGGAGGTTAAAGGGACTGACTCTCCAAGTCGGGAGAGTGTTAGTAAAGCGTCTGGAATGTTGCACCCGAGTACCAGGGTACGAAAACTGAGACATATTTGAACACGTCTCCCGATCACATGGTTGATCATACTCTAGGTTCCACATGCATGTTTTAGCTGAAGGAAGAATACCTTAAACCTGGGTAGTTGAAACCCGTGGAATGGGTACCATGCAGTATGACTTCAAAGGGTCTTCATTTGCTCACCGAACCTCTCCAATCCTATCACTGCTGCGTTTATGTCCCTGTACACGTGCTTGATTCTCTTTCGGAGACATAGCAATCCATAGGTTTTAAGATACTTAAGAGTCAGGTACATTCTTAGGCGTTTAATATGCGGTGTTGAATCCATTTCGTTGAGCAAGGAGTAACTCTTGTCTATTCCATATTTGGCTTAAGGAACTTTATCTGTGCTCATTTCAATCTCTGCTTTTATGCAGCATCCCAACTCACCTTTCCCCTTAAGCAAGCATAAGTTGGTTTTCTAAATTTGAGTCCCTGTTCTGTTCTGTAATTCAGTTCCTGTGTAGCCAAGTTTACATTCCGTGTATTACTGATATCTTATGATGTTTCTTTTTCTGTGTGACTTATTTCAGTTAGAATCATCGTACCTGAATCCACTCATTGTGCTGCTACGGGCCTGATGACATAGATTTCACTGCTGAGTGATACTGCATTGTACGTAAGTACCACAAGTTCTTTATCCATTTTTCACTTTCTGTGATATTGAACTTGTATGGTAAACGAGGTTCTTGTAAACAGAGGCGTCCCAAACTTTGGGGTGGCTGTGTCGTTTTGATTTTAATTTCCCTAAGCTATAGGGCCATAAGTGGAAGTGCCCTAGGCTCTGTTGCTTTGTTTTTTAGATGTTTCAGGAAACACCATACACTTCTCCGGAGTGTCTGTTGGCAATTTACATCCCGCCCATCAGCATAACAAGTCTCCCAGTTCTCCATGGCCTGTCCTGCCTTTCTGGATTTTACACTTTTTTCAGATGGCCCTTTTGACCGGGGGAAGTGAGACTTCATTGTAGTGCAGATTTCCTTTGCAAGTTTGCTTGGTTGGCCAAAAAGGGCGTATGCGTTTTTTCCTGAATATATTCAGGAAAAAACGCATATGCCCTTTTTGGCCAAGTGCATCATTGTGGACGTTCTGCCTCTTTTCCTATGCTTTCAATGCAATTCCAGTCTACCTCCTGAAATCGGTTTCCTGCAATTCTGCCCCGCTTTCAAGTCCTCTTGGCAGCCTTACTTCAGTATATTTTTGGACGATAGCTGTCATTTATAACTCTGCAGGTTTGTGAATTACAGTGCCCCTGAGCTCCTTTCTTCAACTCGCTTTCTTGTGAGCTGGCTGCAACACCGCAGGATGGCTTCAGGCCCTAATCTTGTTCCGGCATGGCACGCTGAGCCTTTGGTTATTTCCTCTTCCTGGTGGGAAATGAGAGTTAAATTTGCCCGTCCAGACACCTCCAGCTAGTCTCTCATTGGTTCTCCCTATTCCTGTTCATCTTCCGCAGAAATTGCAAACTGGGCCAAACAGGAGGTTAAAGGCGCTGACTCTCCAAGTGGGGAGAGTGTTAGTAAAGCGTCTGGAATGTTGCACCCGAGTACCAGGGGAGGAAAACTGAGACATATTTGAACACGTCTCCCGTTCACACTGTTGATCATACTCTGGGTTCCACATGCATATTTTAGCTGAAGGAAGAATACCTTAAACCTTGAGAGTTGAGACCCGTGTAATGGGTACCATGCAATATGACTTCAAAGGGTCTTCATTTGCTCACCGAACCTCTCCAATCCTATCACTGCTGCGTTTATGCCCCTGTACACACGCTTGATTCTCTTATGGAGACATAGCAATCCATAGGTTTTAAGATACTTACTAGTCAGGTACATTCTTAAGCGTTTAATATGGGGTGTTGAGTCCATTTCGTTGAGCAAGGAGTAGCTCTTGTCTATTCCATATTTGGCTTAAGGAACTTGATCTGTGCTCAGTTCAAGCTCTGGTTTTATGCAGCACCCCAACTCACCTTTCCCCTTAAGCAAGCATAAGTTGGTTTTCTAAATTTGAGACCCTGTTGTGTTTTGGAATTCAGTTCCTGTGTAGCCAAGTTTACATTCCGTGTATTAGTGATATCTTATGATGTTTCTTTTTCTGTGTGACTTATTTCAGTTAGAATCATCGTACCTGAATCCACTCATTATGCTGCTACGGGCCTGATGACATAGATTTCATTGCTGAGTGATACTGCATTGTACGTAAGTACCACAAGTTCTTTATCCATTTTTCACTTTCTGTGATAGAGAACTTGTACGGTAAACGAGGTTCTTGTAAACAGAGGCGTCCCAAATTTTGGGGTGGCTGTGTCTTTTTGATTTTAATTTCCCTAAGCTATAGGACCATAAGTGAAAGTGCCCTAGGCTCTGTTGCTTTGTTTCTTAGATGTTTCAGGAAACACCATACACTTCTCCCGAGTGGCTGTTGGCAATTTACATCCCGCCCATCAGCATAACAAGGCTCCCAGTTCTCCATGGCCTGTCCTGCCTTTCTGGATTTTACACTTTTTTCAGATGGCCCTTTTGACCGGGGGGAAGTGAGACTTCATTGTAGTGCAGATTTCCTTTGCAAGTTTGTTTCGTTGGCCAAAAAGGGCGTATGCGTTTTTTCCTGAATATATTCAGGAAAAAACGCATACGCCCTTTTTGGCCAAGTGCATCATTGTGGACGTTCTGCCTCTTTTCCTATGCTTTCAATGCAATTCCAGTCTACCTCCTGAAATCGGTTTCCTGCAATTCTGCCCCGCTTTCAAGTCCTCTTGGCAGCCTTACTTCAGTATATTTTTGGATGATAGCTGTCATTTATAACTCTGCAGGTTTGTGAATTACAGTGCCCCTGAGCTCCTTTCTTCAACTCGCTTTCTTGTGAGCTGGCCGCAACACCGCAGGATGGCTTCAGGCCCTAATCTGGTTCCGGCACGGCATGCTGAGCCTTTGGTTATTTCCTCTTCCTGGTGGGAAATGAGAGTTAAATTTGCCCGTCCAGACACCTCCAGCTAGTCTCTCATTGGTTCTCGCTATTCCTGTTCATCTTCCGCAGAAATTGCAAACTGGGCCAAACAGGAGGTTAAAGGGACTGACTCTCCAAGTCGGGAGAGTGTTAGTAAAGCGTCTGGAATGTTGCACCCGAGTACCAGGGTACGAAAACTGAGACATATTTGAACACGTCTCCCGATCACATGGTTGATCATACTCTAGGTTCCACATGCATGTTTTAGCTGAAGGAAGAATACCTTAAACCTGGAGAGTTGAAACCCGTGGAATGGGTACCATGCAGTATGACTTCAAAGGGTCTTCATTTGCTCACCGAACCTCTCCAATCCTATCACTGCTGCGTTTATGTCCCTGTACACATGCTTGATTCTCTTTCGGAGACATAGCAATCCACAGGTTTTAAGATACTTAAGAGTCAGGTACATTCTTAGGCGTTTAATATGCGGTGTTGAGTCCATTTCGTTGAGCAAGGAGTAGCTCTTGTCTATTCCATATTTGGCTTAAGGAACTTTATCTGTGCTCATTTCAATCTCTGCTTTTATGCAGCATCCCAACTCACCTTTACCCTTAAGTAAGCATAAGTTGGTTTTCTAAATTTGAGTCCCTGTTCTGTTCTGTAATTCAGTTCCTGTGTAGCCAAGTTTACATTCCGTGTATTACTGATATCTTATGATGTTTCTTTTTCTGTGTGACTTATTTCAGTTAGAATCATCGTACCGAATCCACTCATTGTGCTGCTACGGGCCTGATGACATAGATTTCACTGCTGAGTGATACTGCATTGTACGTAAGTACCACAAGTTCTTTATCCATTTTTCACTTTCTGTGATATTGAACTTGTACGGTAAACGAGGTTCTTGTAAACAGAGGCGTCCCAAACTTTGGGGTGGCTGTATCTTTTTGATTTTAATTTCCCTAAGCTATAGGGCCATAAGTGGAAGTGCCCTAGGCTCTGTTGCTTTGTTTTTTAGATGTTTCAGGAAACACCATACACTTCTCCCGAGTGTCTGTTGGCAATGTACATCCCACCCATCAGCATAACAAGGCTCCCAGTTCTCCATGGCCTGTCCTGCCTTTCTGGATTTTACACTTTTTTCAGATGGCCCTTTTGACCGGGGGGAAGTGAGACTTCATTGTAGTGCAGATTTCCTTTGCAAGCTTGCTTGGTTGGCCAAAAAGGGCGTATGCGTTTTTTCCTGAATATATTCAGGAAAAAACGTATACACCCTTTTTGGCCAAGTGCATCATTGTGGACGTTCTGCCTCTTTTCCTATGCTTTCAATGCAATTCCAGTCTACCTCCTGAAATCGGTTTCCTGCAATTCTGCTCCGCTTTCAAGTCCTCTTGGTAGCCTTACTTCAGTATATTTTTGGACGATAGTTGTCATTTATAACTCTGCAGGTTTGTGAATTACAGTGCCCCTGAGCTCCTTTCTTCAACTCGTTTTCTTGTGAGCTGGCCGCAACACCGCAGGATGGCTTCAGGCCCTAATCTGGTTCCGGCACGGCACGCTGAGCCTTTGGTTATTTCCTCTTCCTGGTGGGAAATGAGAGTTAAATTTGCCCGTCCAGACACCTCCAGCTAGTCTCTCATTGGTTCTCGCTATTCCTGTTCATCTTCCGCAGAAATTGCAAACTGGGCCAAACAGGAGGTTAAAGGGACTGACTCTCCAAGTCGGGAGAGTGTTAGTAAAGCGTCTGGAATGTTGCACCCGAGTACCAGGGTACGAAAACTGAGACATATTTGAACACGTCTCCCGATCACATGGTTGATCATACTCTAGGTTCCACATGCATGTTTTAGCTGAAGGAAGAATACCTTAAACCTGGGTAGTTGAAACCCGTGGAATGGGTACCATGCAGTATGACTTCAAAGGGTCTTCATTTGCTCACCGAACCTCTCCAATCCTATCACTGCTGCGTTTATGTCCCTGTACACATGCTTGATTCTCTTTCGGAGACATAGCAATCCATAGGTTTTAAGATACTTAAGAGTCAGGTACATTCTTAGGCGTTTAATATGCGGTGTTGAATCCATTTCGTTGAGCAAGGAGTAGCTCTTGTCTATTCCATATTTGGCTTAAGGAACTTTATCTGTGCTCATTTCAATCTCTGCTTTTATGCAGCATCCCAACTCACCTTTACCCTTAAGCAAGCATAAGTTGGTTTTCTAAATTTGAGTCCCTGTTCTGTTCTGTAATTCAGTTCCTGTGTAGCCAAGTTTACATTCCGTGTATTACTGATATCTTATGATGTTTCTTTTTCTGTGTGACTTATTTCAGTTAGAATCATCGTACCTGAATCCACTCATTGTGCTGCTTCGGGCCTGATGACATAGATTTCACTGCTGAGTGATACTGCATTGTACGTAAGTACCACAAGTTCTTTATCCATTTTTCACTTTCTGTGATATTGAACTTGTACGGTAAACGAGGTTCTTGTAAACAGAGGCGTCCCAAACATTGGGGTGGCTGTATCTTTTTGATTTTAATTTCCCTAAGCTATAGGACCATAAGTGGAAGTGCCCTAGGCTCTGTTGCTTTGTTTTTTAGATGTTTCAGGAAACACCATACACTTCTCCCGAGTGTCTGTTGGCAATTGACATCCCGCCCATCAGCATAACAAAGCTCCCAGTTCTCCATGGCCTGTTCTGCGTTTCTTGATTTTACACTTTTTTCAGATGGCCCTTTTGACCGGGGGGAAGTGAGACTTCATTGTAGTGCAGATTTCCTTTGCAAGCTTGCTTGGTTGGCCAAAAAGGGCGTATGCGTTTTTTCCTGAATATATTCAGGAAAAAACACATACGCCCTTTTTGGCCAAGTGCATCATTGTGGACGTTCTGCCTCTTTTCCTATGCTTTCAATGCAATTCCAGTCTACCTCCTGAAATCGGTTTCCTGCAATTCTGCCCCGCTTTCAAGTCCTCTTGGCAGCCTTACTTCAGTATATTTTTGGACGATAGTTGTCATTTATAACTCTGCAGGTTTGTGAATTACAGTGCCCCTGAGCTCCTTTCTTCAACTCGTTTTCTTGTGAGCTGGCCGCAACACCGCAAGATGGCTTCAGGCCCTAATCTGGTTCCGGCACGGCACGCTGAGCCTTTGGTTATTTCCTCTTCCTGGTGGGAAATGAGAGTTAAATTTGCCCGTCCAGACACCTCCAGCTAGTCTCTCATTGGTTCTCGCTATTCCTGTTCATCTTCCGCAGAAATTGCAAACTGGGCCAAACAGGAGGTTAAAGGGACTGACTCTCCAAGTCGGGAGAGTGTTAGTAAAGCGTCTGGAATGTTGCACCCGAGTACCAGGGTACGAAAACTGAGACATATTTGAACACGTCTCCCGATCACATGGTTGATCATACTCTAGGTTCCACATGCATGTTTTAGCTGAAGGAGGAATACCTTAAACCTGGGTAGTTGAAACCCGTGGAATGGGTACCATGCAATATGACTTCAAAGGGTCTTCATTTGCTCACCGAACCTCTCCAATCCTATCACTGCTTTGTTTATGTCCCTGTACACATGCTTGATTCTCTTTCGGAGACATAGCAATCCATAGGTTTTAAGATACTTAAGAGTCAGGTACATTCTTAGGCGTTTAATATGCGGTGTTGAGTCCATTTCGTTGAGCAAGGAGTAGCTCTTGTCTATTCCATATTTGGCTTAAGGAACTTTATCTGTGCTCATTTCAATCTCTGGTTTTATGCAGCACCCCAACTCACCTTTACCCTTAAACAAGCATAAGTTGGTTTTCTAAATTTGAGACCCTGTTCTGTTCTGTAATTCAGTTCCTGTGTAGCCAAGTTTACATTCCGTGTATTACTGATATCTTATGATGTTTCTTTTTCTGTGTGACTTATTTCAGTTAGAATCATCGTACCTGAATCCACTCATTGTGCTGCTACGGGCCTGATGACATAGATTTCACTGCTGAGTGATACTGCATTGTACGTAAGTACCACAAGTTCTTTATCCATTTTTCACTTTCTGTGATATTGAACTTGTACGGTAAACGAGGTTCTTGTAAACAGAGGCGTCCCAAACATTGGGGTGGCTGTATCTTTTTGATTTTAATTTCCCTAAGCTATAGGACCATAAGTGGAAGTGCCCTAGGCTCTGTTGCTTTGTTTTTTAGATGTTTCAGGAAACACCATACACTTCTCCCGAGTGTCTGTTGGCAATTTACATCCCGCCCATCATCATAACAAGGCTCCCAGTTCTCCATGGCCTGTCCTGCCTTTCTGCATTTTACACTTTTTTCAGATGGCCCTTTTGACCGGGGGGAAGTGAGACTTCATTGTAGTGCAGATTTCCTTTGCAAGTTTGCTTGGTTGGCCAAAAAGGGCGTATGCGTTTCTTCCTGAATATATTCAGGAAAAAACGCATACGCCCTTTTCGGCCAAGTGCATCATTGTGGACGTTCTGCCTCTTTTCCTATGCTTTCAATGCAATTCCAGTCTACCTCCTGAAATCGGTTTCCTGCAATTCTGCCCCGCTTTCAAGTCCTCTTGGCAGCCTTACTTCAGTATATTTTTGGACGATAATTGTCATTTATAACTCTGCAGGTTTGTGAATTACAGTGCCCCTGAGCTCCTTTCTTCAACTCACTTTCTTGTGAGCTGGCCGCAACACCGCAGGATGGCTTCAGGCCCTAATCTGGTTCCGGCACGGCACGCCGAGCCTTTGGTTATTTCCTCTTCCTGGTGGGAAATGAGAGTTAAATTTGCCCGTCCAGAGACCTCCAGCTAGTCTCTCATTGGTTCTCGCTATTCCTGTTCATCTTCCGCAGAAATTGCAAACTGGGCCAAACAGGAGGTTAAAGGGACTGACTCTCCAAGTCGGGAGAGTGTTAGTAAAGCGTCTGGAATGTTGCACCCGTGTACCAGGGTACGAAAACTGAGACATATTTGAACAGGTCTCCCGATCACATGGTTGATCATACTCTGGGTTCCACATGCATGTTTTAGCTGAAGGAAGAATACCTTAAACGTTGGTAGTTGAAACCCGTGGAATGGGTACCATGCAATATGACTTCAAAGGGTCTTCATTTGCTCACCGAACCTCTCCAATCCTATCACTGCTGCGTTTATGCCCCTGTACACACGCTTGATTCTCTTTTGGAGACATAGCAATCCATAGGTTTTAAGATACTTACTAGTAAGGTACATTCTTAGGCGTTTAATATGGGGTGTTGAGTCCATTTCGTTGAGCAAGGAGTAGCTCTTTTCTATTCCATATTTGGCTTAAGGAACTTTATCTGTGCTCATTTCAATCTCTGGTTTTATGCAGCACCCCAACTCACCTTTCCCCTTAAGCAAGCATAAGTTGGTTTTCTAAATTTGAGACCCTGTGGTGTTTTGGAATTCAGTTCCTGTGTAGCCAAGTTTACATTCCGTGTATTAGTGATATCTTATGATGTTTCTTTTTCTGTGTGACTTATTTCAGTTAGAATCATCATACCTGAATCCACTCATTATGCTGCTACGGGCCTGATGACATAGATTTCATTGCTGAGTGATACTGCATTGTACGTAAGTACCACAAGTTCTTTATCCATTTTTCACTTTCTGTGATATTGAACTTGTACGGTAAACGAGGTTCTTGTAAACAGAGGCGTCCCAAACTTTGGGGTAGCTGTGTCTTTTTGATTTTAATTTCCCTAAGCTATAGGACCATAAGTGAAAGTGCCCTAGGCTCTGTTGCTTTGTTTCTTAGATGTTTCAGGAAACACCATACACTTCTCCCAAGTGTCTGTTGGCAATTTACATCCCGCCCATCAGCATAACAAGGCTCCCAGTTCTCCATGGCCTGTCCTGCCTTTCTGGATTTTACACCTTTTTCAGATGGCCCTTTTGACCGGGGGGAAGTGAGACTTCATTGTAGTGCAGATTTCCTTTGCAAGTTTGCTTGGTTGGCCAAAAAGGGCGTATGCGTTTTTTCCTGAATATATTCAGGAAAAAACGCATACGCCCTTTTTGGCCAAGTGCATCATTGTGGACGTTCTGCCTCTTTTCCTATGCTTTCAATGCAATTCCAGTCTACCTCCTGAAATCGGTTTCCTGCAATTCTGCCCCGCTTTCAAGTCCTCTTGGCAGCCTTACTTCAGTATATTTTTGGACGATAGCTGTCATTTATAACTCTGCAGGTTTGTGAATTACAGTGCCCCTGAGCTCCTTTCTTCAACTTGCTTTCTTGTGAGCTGGCCGCAACACCGCAGGATGGCTTCAGGCCCTATTCTGGTTCCGGCACGGCACGCTGAGCCTTTGGTTATTTCCTCTTCCTGGTGGGAAATGAGAGTTAAATTTGCCCGTCCAGACACCTCCAGCTAGTCTCTCATTGGTTCTCGCTATTCCTGTTCATCTTCCGCAGAAATTGCAAACTGGGCCAAACAGGAGGTTAAAGGCGCTGACTCTCCAAGTGGGGAGAGTGTTAGTAAAGCGTCTGGAATGTTGCACCCGAGTACCAGGGGAGGAAAACTGAGACATATTTGAACACGTCTCCCGTTCACACGATTGATCATACTCTGGGTTCCACATGCATGTTTTAGCTGAAGGAAGAATACCTTAAACCTGGAGAGTTGAGACCCGTGGAATGGGTACCATGCAATATGACTTCAAAGGGTCTTCATTTGCTCACCGAAACTCTCCAATCCTATCACTGCTGCTTTTATGTCCCTGTACACATGCTTGATTCTCTTTCGGAGACATAGCAATCCATAGGTTTTAAGATACTTAAGAGTCAGGTACATTCTTAGGCGTTTAATATGTGGTGTTGAGTCCATTTCGTTGAGCAAGGAGTAGCTCTTGTCTATTCCATATTTGGCTTAAGGAACTTTATCTGTGCTCATTTCAATCTCTGGTTTTATGCAGCACCCCAACTCACCTTTACCCTTAAGCAAGCATAAGTTGGTTTTCTAAATTTGAGACCCTGTTCTGTTCTGTAATTCAGTTCCTGTGTAGCCAAGTTTACATTCCGTGTATTACTGATATCTTATCATGTTTCTTTTTCTGTGTGACTTATTTCAGTTAGAATCATCGTACCTGAATCCACTCATTGTGCTGCTACGGGCCTGATGACTTAGATTTCACTGCTGAGTGATACTGCATTGTACGTAAGTACCACAAGTTCTTTATCCATTTTTCACTTTCTCTGATATTGAACTTGTACGGTAAACGAGGTTCTTGAAAACAGAGGCGTCCCAAACATTGGGGTGGCTGTATCTTTTTGATTTTAATTTCCCTAAGCTATAGGACCATAAGTGGAAGTGCCCTAGGCTCTGTTGCTTTGTTTTTTAGATGTTTCAGGAAACACCATACACTTCTCCCGAGTGTCTGTTGGCAATTGACATCCCGCCCATCAGCATAACAAAGCTCCCAGTTCTCCATGGCCTGTTCTGCGTTTCTTGATTTTACACTTTTTTCAGATGGCCCTTTTGACCGGGGGGAAGTGAGACTTCATTGTAGTGCAGATTTCCTTTGCAAGCTTGCTTGGTTGGCCAAAAAGGGCGTATGCGTTTTTTCCTGAATATATTTAGGAAAAAACACATACGCCCTTTTTGGCCAAGTGCATCATTGTGGACGTTCTGCCTCTTTTCCTATGCTTTCAATGCAATTCCAGTCTACCTCCTGAAATCGGTTTCCTGCAATTCTGCCCCGCTTTCAAGTCCTCTTGGCAGCCTTACTTCAGTATATTTTTGGACGATAGTTGTCATTTATAACTCTGCAGGTTTGTGAATTACAGTGCCCCTGAGCTCCTTTCTTCAACTCGTTTTCTTGTGAGCTGGCCGCAACACCGCAGGATGGCTTCAGGCCCTAATCTGGTTCCGGCACGGCACGCTGAGCCTTTGGTTATTTCCTCTTCCTGGTGGGAAATGAGAGTTAAATTTGCCCGTCCAGACACCTCCAGCTAGTCTCTCATTGGTTCTCGCTATTCCTGTTCATCTTCCGCAGAAATTGCAAACTGGGCCAAACAGGAGGTTAAAGGGACTGACTCTCCAAGTCGGGAGATTGTTAGTAAAGCGTCTGGAATGTTGCACCCGAGTACCAGGGTACGAAAACTGAGACATATTTGAACACGTCTCCCGATCACATGGTTGATCATACTCTAGGTTCCACATGCATGTTTTAGCTGAAGGAGGAATACCTTAAACCTGGGTAGTTGAAACCCGTGGAATGGGTACCATGCAATATGACTTCAAAGGGTCTTCATTTGCTCACCGAACCTCTCCAATCCTATCACTGCTTTGTTTATGTCCCTGTACACATGCTTGATTCTCTTTCGGAGACATAGCAATCCATAGGTTTTAAGATACTTAAGAGTCAGGTACATTCTTAGGCGTTTAATATGCGGTGTTGAGCCCATTTCGTTGAGCAAGGAGTAGCTCTTGTCTATTCCATATTTGGCTTAAGGAACTTTATCTGTGCTCATTTCAATCTCTGGTTTTATGCAGCACCCCAACTCACCTTTACCCTTAAACAAGCATAAGTTGGTTTTCTAAATTTGAGACCCTGTTCTGTTCTGTAATTCAGTTCCTGTGTAGCCAAGTTTACATTCCGTGTATTAGTGATATCTTATGATGTTTCTTTTTCTGTGTGACTTATTTCAGTTAGAATCATCGTACCTGAATCCACTCATTGTGCTGCTACGGGCCTGATGACATAGATTTCACTGCTGAGTGATACTGCATTGTACGTAAGTACCACAAGTTCTTTATCCATTTTTCACTTTCTGTGATATTGAACTTGTACGGTAAACGAGGTTCTTGTAAACAGAGGCGTCCCAAACATTGGGGTGGCTGTATCTTTTTGATTTTAATTTCCCTAAGCTATAGGACCATAAGTGGAAGTGCCCTAGGCTCTGTTGCTTTGTTTTTTAGATGTTTCAGGAAACACCATACACTTCTCCCGAGTGTCTGTTGGCAATTTACATCCCGCCCATCAGCATAACAAGGCTCCCAGTTCTCCATGGCCTGTCCTGCCTTTCTGGATTTTACACTTTTTTCAGATGGCCCTTTTGACCGGGGGGAAGTGAGACTTCATTGTAGTGCAGATTTCCTTTGCAAGCTTGCTTGGTTGGCCAAAAAGGGCGTATGCGTTTTTTCCTGAATATATTCAGGAAAAAACGCATACGCCCTTTTTGGCCAAGTGCATCATTGTGGACGTTCTGCCTCTTTTCCTATGCTTTCAATGCAATTCCAGTCTACCTCTTGAAATCGGTTTCCTGCAATTCTGCCCCGCTTTCAAGTCCTCTTGGCAGCCTTACTTCAGTATATTTTTGGACGATAGCTGTCATTTATAACTCTGCAGGTTTGTGAATTACAGTGCCCCTGAGCTCCTTTCTTCAACTCGCTTTCTTGTGACCTGGCTGCAACACCGCAGGATGGCTTCAGGCCCTAATCTGGTTCCGGCATGGCACGCTGAGCCTTTGGTTATTTCCTCTTCCTGGTGGGAAATGAGAGTTAAATTTGCCCGTCCAGACACCTCCAGCTAGTCTCTCATTGGTTCTCGCTATTCCTGTTCATCTTCCGCAGAAATTGCAAACTGGGCCAAACAGGAGGTTAAAGGGACTGACTCTCCAAGTCGGGAGAGTGTTAGTAAAGCATCTGGAATGTTGCACCCGAGTACCAGGGTACGAAAACTGAGACATATTTGAACACGTCTCCCGATCACATGGTTGATCATACTCTAGGTTCCACATGCATGTTTTAGCTGAAGGAAGAATACCTTAAACCTGGGTAGTTGAAACCCGTGGAATGGGTACCATGCAATATGACTTCAAAGGGTCTTCATTTGCTCACCGAACCTCTCCAATCCTATCACTGCTGCGTTTATGTCCCTGTACACATGCTTGATTCTCTTTCGGAGACATAGCAATCCATAGGTTTTAAGATACTTAAGAGTCAGGTACATTCTTAGGCGTTTAATATGCGGTGTTGAGTCCATTTCGTTGAGCCAGGAGTAACTCTTGTCTATTCCATATTTGGCTTAAGGAACTTTATCTGTGCTCATTTCAATCTCTGGTTTTATGCAGCACCCCAACTCACCTTTACCCTTAAACAAGCATAAGTTGGTTTTCTAAATTTGAGACACTGTTCTGTTCTGTAATTCAGTTCCTGTGTAGCCAAGTTTACATTCCGTGTATTACTGATATCTTATGATGTTTCTTTTTCTGTGTGACTTATTTCAGTTAGAATCATCGTACCTGAATCCACTCATTGTGCTGCTACGGGCCTGATGACATAGATTTCACTGCTGAGTGATACTGCATTGTACGTAAGTACCACAATTTCTTTATCCATTTTTCACTTTCTGTGATATTGAACTTGTACGGTAAACGAGGTTCTTGTAAACAGAGGCGTCCCAAACATTGGGGTGGCTGTATCTTTTTGATTTTAATTTCCCTAAGCTATAGGACCATAAGTGGAAGTGCCCTAGGCTCTGTTGCTTTGTTTTTTAGATGTTTCAGGAAACACCATACACTTCTCCCGAGTGTCTGTTGGCAATTTACATCCCGCCCATCAGCATAACAAGGCTCCCAGTTCTCCATGGCCTGTCCTGCCTTTCTGGATTTTACACTTTTTTCAGATGGCCCTTTTGACCGGGGGGAAGTGAGACTTCATTGTAGTGCAGATTTCCTTTGCAAGCTTGCTTGGTTGGCCAAAAAGGGCGTATGTGTTTTTTCCTGAATATATTCAGGAAAAAACGCATACGCCCTTTTTGGCCAAGTGCATCATTGTGGACGTTCTGCCTCTTTTCCTATGCTTTCAATGCAATTCCAGTCTACCTCCTGAAATCAGTTTCCTGCAATTCTGCCCCGCTTTCAAGTCCTCTTGGCAGCCTTACTTCAGTATATTTTTGGACGATAGTTGTCATTTATAACTCTGCAGGTTTGTGAATTACAGTGCCCCTGAGCTCCTTTCTTCAACTCCTTTTCTTATGAGCTGGCCGCAACACCGCAGGATGGCTTCAGGCCCTAATCTGGTTCCGGCACGGCACGCTGAGCCTTTGGTTATTTCCTCTTCCTGGTGGGAAATGAGAGTTAAATTTGCCCGTCCAGACACCTCCAGCTAGTCTCTCATTGGTTCTCGCTATTCCTGTTCATCTTCCACAGAAATTGCAAACTGGGCCAAACAGGAGGTTAAAGGGACTGAGTCTCCAAGTCGGGAGAGTGTTAGTAAAGCGTCTGGAATGTTGCACCCGAGTACCAGGGTACGAAAACTGAGACATATTTGAACACGTCTCCCGATCACATGGTTGATCATACTCTAGGTTCCACATGCATGTTTTAGCTGAAGGAAGAATACCTTAAACCTGGGTAGTTGAAACCCGTGGAATGGGTACCATGCAATATGACTTCAAAGGGTCTTCATTTGCTCACCGAACCTCTCCAATCCTATCACTGCTGCGTTTATGTCCCTGTACACATGCTTGATTGTCTTTCAGAGACATAGCAATCCATAGGTTTTAAGATACTTACGAGTCAGGTACATTCTTAGGCGTTTAATATGCGGTGTTGAGCCATTTCGTTGAGCAAGGAGTAGCTCTTGTCTATTCCATATTTGGCTTAAGGAACTTTATCTGTGCTCATTTCAATCTCTGGTTTTATGCAGCACCCCAACTCACCTTTATCCTTAAACAAGCATAAGTTGGTTTTCTAAATTTGAGACCCTGTTCTGTTCTGTAATTCAGTTCCTGTGTAGCCAAGTTTACATTCCGTGTATTACTGATATCTTATGATGTTTCTTTTTCTGTGTGACTTATTTCAGTTAGAATCATCGTACCTGAATCCACTCATTGTGCTGCTACGGGCCTGATGACATAGATTTCACTGCTGAGTGATACTGCATTGTACGTAAGTACCACAAGTTCTTTATCCATTTTTCACTTTCTGTGATATTGAACTTGTACGGTAAACGAGGTTCTTGTAAACAGAGGCGTCCCAAACTTTGGGGTGGCTGTGTCGTTTTGATTTTAATTTCCCTAAGCTATAGGGCCATAAGTGGAAGTGCCCTAGGCTCTGTTGCTTTGTTTTTTAGATGTTTCAGGAAACACCATACACTTCTCCCGAGTGTCTGTTGGCAATTTACATCCCGCCCATCAGCATAACAAGGCTCCCAGTTCTCCATGGCCTGTTCTGCGTTTCTGGATTTTACACTTTTTTCAGAAGGCCCTTTTGACCGGGGGGAAGTGAGACTTCATTGTAGTGCAGATTTCCTTTGCAAGCTTGCTTGGTTGGCCAAAAAGGGCGTATGCGTTTTTTCCTGAATATATTCAGGAAAAAATGCATACGCCCTTTTTGGCCAAGTGCATCATTGTGGACGTTCTGCCTCTTTTCCTATGCTTTCAATGCAATTCCAGTGTACCTCCTGAAATCGGTTTCCTGCAATTCTGCCCCGCTTTCAAGTCCTCTTGGCAGCCTTACTTCAGTATATTTTTGGACGATAGTTGTCATTTATAACTCTGCAGGTTTCTGAATTACAGTGCCCCTGAGCTCCTTTCTTCAACTCGTTTTCTTGTGAGCTGGCCGCAACACCGTAGGATGGCTTCAGGCCCTAATCTGGTTCCGGCACGGCACGCTGAGCCTTTGGTTATTTCCTCTTCCTGGTGGGAAATGAGAGTTAAATTTGCCCGTCCAGACACCCCCAGCTAGTCTCTCATTGGTTCTCGCTATTCCTGTTCATCTTCCGCAGAAATTGCAAACTGGGCCAAACAGGAGGTTAAAGGGACTGACTCTCCAAGTCGGGAGAGTGTTAGTAAAGCGTCTGGAATGTTGCACCCGAGTACCAGGGTACGAAAACTGAGACATATTTGAACACGTCTCCCGATCACATGGTTGATCATACTCTAGGTTCCACATGCATGTTTTAGCTGAAGGAGGAATACCTTAAACCTGGGTAGTTGAAACCCGTGGAATGGGTACCATGCAATATGACTTCAAAGGGTCTTCATTTGCTCACCGAACCTCTCCAATCCTATCACTGCTTTGTTTATGTCCCTGTACACATGCTTGATTCTCTTTCGGAGACATAGCAATCCATAGGTTTTAAGATACTTAAGAGTCAGGTACATTCTTAGGCGTTTAATATGCGGTGTTGAGTCCATTTTGTTGAGCCAGGAGTAACTCTTGTCTATTCCATATTTGGCTTAAGGAACTTTATCTGTGCTCATTTCAATCTCTGGTTTTATGCAGCACCCCAACTCACCTTTACCCTTAAACAAGCATAAGTTGGTTTTCTAAATTTGAGACACTGTTCTGTTCTGTAATTCAGTTCCTGTGTAGCCAAGTTTACATTCCGTGTATTACTGATATCTTATGATGTTTCTTTTTCTGTGTGACTTATTTCAGTTAGAATCATCGTACCTGAATCCACTCATTGTGCTGCTACGGGCCTGATGACATAGATTTCACTGCTGAGTGATACTGCATTGTACGTAAGTACCACAAGTTCTTTATCCATTTTTCACTTTCTGTGATATTGAACTTGTACGGTAAACGAGGTTCTTGTAAACAGAGGCGTCCCAAACATTGGGGTGGCTGTATCTTTTTGATTTTAATTTCCCTAAGCTATAGGACCATAAGTGGAAGTGCCCTAGGCTCTGTTGCTTTGTTTTTTAGATGTTTCAGGAAACACCATACACTTCTCCCGAGTGTCTGTTGGCAATTTACATCCCGCCCATCAGCATAACAAGGCTCCCAGTTCTCCATGGCCTGTCCTGCCTTTCTGGATTTTACACGTTTTTCAGATGGCCCTTTTGACCGGGGGGAAGTGAGACTTCATTGTAGTGCAGATTTCCTTTGCAAGCTTGCTTGGTTGGCCAAAAAGGGCGTATGCGTTTTTTCCTGAATATATTCAGGAAAAAACGCATACGCCCTTTTTGGCCAAGTGCATCATTGTGGACGTTCTGCCTCTTTTCCTATGCTTTCAATGCAATTCCAGTCTACCTCCTGAAATCAGTTTCCTGCAATTCTGCCCCGCTTTCAAGTCCTCTTGGCAGCCTTACTTCAGTATATTTTTGGACGATAGTTGTCATTTATAACTCTGCAGGTTTGTGAATTACAGTGCCCCTGAGCTCCTTTCTTCAACTCCTTTTCTTATGAGCTGGCCGCAACACCGCAGGATGGCTTCAGGCCCTAATCTGGTTCCGGCACGGCACGCTGAGCCTTTGGTTATTTCCTCTTCCTGGTGGGAAATGAGAGTTAAATTTGCCCGTCCAGACACCTCCAGCTAGTCTCTAATTGGTTCTCGCTATTCCTGTTCATCTTCCGCAGAAATTGCAAACTGGGCCAAACAGGAGGTTAAAGGGACTGACTCTCCAAGTCGGGAGAGTGTTAGTAAAGCGTCTGGAATGTTGCACCCGAGTACCAGGGTACGAAAACTGAGACATATTTGAACACGTCTCCCGATCACATGGTTGATCATACTCTAGGTTCCACATGCATGTTTTAGCTGAAGGAAGAATACCTTAAACCTGGGTAGTTGAAACCCGTGGAATGGGTACCATGCAATATGACTTCAAAGGGTCTTCATTTGCTCACCGAACCTCTCCAATCCTATCACTGCTGCGTTTATGTCCCTGTACACATGCTTGATTCTCTTTCGGAGACATAGCAATCCATAGGTTTTAAGATACTTACGAGTCAGGTACATTCTTAGGCGTTTAATATGCGGTGTTGAGCCATTTCGTTGAGCAAGGAGTAGCTCTTGTCTATTCCATATTTGGCTTAAGGAACTTTATCTGTGCTCATTTCAATCTCTGGTTTTATGCAGCACCCCAACTCACCTTTACCCTTAAACAAGCATAAGTTGGTTTTCTAAATTTGAGACCCTGTTCTGTTCTGTAATTCAGTTCCTGTGTAGCCAAGTTTACATTCCGTGTATTACTGATATCTTATGATGTTTCTTTTTCTGTGTGACTTATTTCAGTTAGAATCATCGTACCTGAATCCACTCATTGTGCTGCTACGGGCCTGATGACATAGATTTCACTGCTGAGTGATACTGCATTGTACGTAAGTACCACAAGTTCTTTATCCATTTTTCACTTTCTGTGATATTGAACTTGTACGGTAAACGAGGTTCTTGTAAACAGAGGCGTCCCAAACATTGGGGTGGCTGTATCTTTTTGATTTTAATTTCCCTAAGCTATAGGACCATAAGTGGAAGTGCCCTAGGCTCTGTTGCTTTGTTTTTTAGATGTTTCAGGAAACACCATACACTTCTCCCGAGTGTCTGTTGGCAATTTACATCCCGCCCATCAGCATAACAAGGCTCCCAGTTCTCCATGGCCTGTCCTGCCTTTCTGGATTTTACACTTTTTTCAGATGGCCCTTTTGACCGGGGGGAAGTGAGACTTCATTGTAGTGCAGATTTCCTTTGCAAGTTTGCTTGGTTGGCCAAAAAGGGCGTATGCGTTTTTTCCTGAATATATTCAGGAAAAAACGCATACGCCCTTTTTGGCCAAGTGCATCATTGTGGACGTTCTGCCTCTTTTCCTATGCTTTCAATGCAATTCCAGTCTACCTCTTGAAATCGGTTTCCTGCAATTCTGCCCCGCTTTCAAGTCCTCTTGGCAGCCTTACTTCAGTATATTTTTGGACGATAGCTGTCATTTATAACTCTGCAGGTTTGTGAATTACAGTGCCCCTGAGCTCCTTTCTTCAACTCGCTTTCTTGTGACCTGGCTGCAACACCGCAGGATGGCTTCAGGCCCTAATCTGGTTCCGGCATGGCACGCTGAGCCTTTGGTTATTTCCTCTTCCTGGTGGGAAATGAGAGTTAAATTTGCCCGTCCAGACACCTCCAGCTAGTCTCTCATTGGTTCTCGCTATTCCTGTTCATCTTCCGCAGAAATTGCAAACTGGGCCAAACAGGAGGTTAAAGGGACTGACTCTCCAAGTCGGGAGAGTGTTAGTAAAGCATCTGGAATGTTGCACCCGAGTACCAGGGTACGAAAACTGAGACATATTTGAACACGTCTCCCGATCACATGGTTGATCATACTCTAGGTTCCACATGCATGTTTTAGCTGAAGGAAGAATACCTTAAACCTGGGTAGTTGAAACCCGTGGAATGGGTACCATGCAATATGACTTCAAAGGGTCTTCATTTGCTCACCGAACCTCTCCAATCCTATCACTGCTGCGTTTATGTCCCTGTACACATGCTTGATTCTCTTTCGGAGACATAGCAATCCATAGGTTTTAAGATACTTAAGAGTCAGGTACATTCTTAGGCGTTTAATATGCGGTGTTGAGTCCATTTCGTTGAGCCAGGAGTAACTCTTGTCTATTCCATATTTGGCTTAAGGAACTTTATCTGTGCTCATTTCAATCTCTGGTTTTATGCAGCACCCCAACTCACCTTTACCCTTAAACAAGCATAAGTTGGTTTTCTAAATTTGAGACACTGTTCTGTTCTGTAATTCAGTTCCTGTGTAGCCAAGTTTACATTCCGTGTATTACTGATATCTTATGATGTTTCTTTTTCTGTGTGACTTATTTCAGTTAGAATCATCGTACCTGAATCCACTCATTGTGCTGCTACGGGCCTGATGACATAGATTTCACTGCTGAGTGATACTGCATTGTACGTAAGTACCACAATTTCTTTATCCATTTTTCACTTTCTGTGATATTGAACTTGTACGGTAAACGAGGTTCTTGTAAACAGAGGCGTCCCAAACATTGGGGTGGCTGTATCTTTTTGATTTTAATTTCCCTAAGCTATAGGACCATAAGTGGAAGTGCCCTAGGCTCTGTTGCTTTGTTTTTTAGATGTTTCAGGAAACACCATACACTTCTCCCGAGTGTCTGTTGGCAATTTACATCCCGCCCATCAGCATAACAAGGCTCCCAGTTCTCCATGGCCTGTCCTGCCTTTCTGGATTTTACACTTTTTTCAGATGGCCCTTTTGACCGGGGGGAAGTGAGACTTCATTGTAGTGCAGATTTCCTTTGCAAGCTTGCTTGGTTGGCCAAAAAGGGCGTATGCGTTTTTTCCTGAATATATTCAGGAAAAAACGCATACGCCCTTTTTGGCCAAGTGCATCATTGTGGACGTTCTGCCTCTTTTCCTATGCTTTCAATGCAATTCCAGTCTACCTCCTGAAATCAGTTTCCTGCAATTCTGCCCCGCTTTCAAGTCCTCTTGGCAGCCTTACTTCAGTATATTTTTGGACGATAGTTGTCATTTATAACTCTGCAGGTTTGTGAATTACAGTGCCCCTGAGCTCCTTTCTTCAACTCCTTTTCTTATGAGCTGGCCGCAACACCGCAGGATGGCTTCAGGCCCTAATCTGGTTCCGGCACGGCACGCTGAGCCTTTGGTTATTTCCTCTTCCTGGTGGGAAATGAGAGTTAAATTTGCCCGTCCAGACACCTCCAGCTAGTCTCTCATTGGTTCTCGCTATTCCTGTTCATCTTCCGCAGAAATTGCAAACTGGGCCAAACAGGAGGTTAAAGGGACTGACTCTCCAAGTCGGGAGAGTGTTAGTAAAGCGTCTGGAATGTTGCACCCGAGTACCAGGGTACGAAAACTGAGACATATTTGAACACGTCTCCCGATCACATGGTTGATCATACTCTAGGTTCCACATGCATGTTTTAGCTGAAGGAAGAATACCTTAAACCTGGGTAGTTGAAACCCGTGGAATGGGTACCATGCAATATGACTTCAAAGGGTCTTCATTTGCTCACCGAACCTCTCCAATCCTATCACTGCTGCGTTTATGTCCCTGTACACATGCTTGATTGTCTTTCAGAGACATAGCAATCCATAGGTTTTAAGATACTTACGAGTCAGGTACATTCTTAGGCGTTTAATATGCGGTGTTGAGCCATTTCGTTGAGCAAGGAGTAGCTCTTGTCTATTCCATATTTGGCTTAAGGAACTTTATCTGTGCTCATTTCAATCTCTGGTTTTATGCAGCACCCCAACTCACCTTTACCCTTAAACAAGCATAAGTTGGTTTTCTAAATTTGAGACCCTGTTCTGTTCTGTAATTCAGTTCCTGTGTAGCCAAGTTTACATTCCGTGTATTACTGATATCTTATGATGTTTCTTTTTCTGTGTGACTTATTTCAGTTAGAATCATCGTACCTGAATCCACTCATTGTGCTGCTACGGGCCTGATGACATAGATTTCACTGCTGAGTGATACTGCATTGTACGTAAGTACCACAAGTTCTTTATCCATTTTTCACTTTCTGTGATATTGAACTTGTACGGTAAACGAGGTTCTTGTAAACAGAGGCGTCCCAAACTTTGGGGTGGCTGTGTCGTTTTGATTTTAATTTCCCTAAGCTATAGGGCCATAAGTGGAAGTGCCCTAGGCTCTGTTGCTTTGTTTTTTAGATGTTTCAGGAAACACCATACACTTCTCCCGAGTGTCTGTTGGCAATTTACATCCCGCCCATCAGCATAACAAGGCTCCCAGTTCTCCATGGCCTGTTCTGCGTTTCTGGATTTTACACTTTTTTCAGAAGGCCCTTTTGACCGGGGGGAAGTGAGACTTCATTGTAGTGCAGATTTCCTTTGCAAGCTTGCTTGGTTGGCCAAAAAGGGCGTATGCGTTTTTTCCTGAATATATTCAGGAAAAAATGCATACGCCCTTTTTGGCCAAGTGCATCATTGTGGACGTTCTGCCTCTTTTCCTATGCTTTCAATGCAATTCCAGTGTACCTCCTGAAATCGGTTTCCTGCAATTCTGCCCCGCTTTCAAGTCCTCTTGGCAGCCTTACTTCAGTATATTTTTGGACGATAGTTGTCATTTATAACTCTGCAGGTTTCTGAATTACAGTGCCCCTGAGCTCCTTTCTTCAACTCGTTTTCTTGTGAGCTGGCCGCAACACCGTAGGATGGCTTCAGGCCCTAATCTGGTTCCGGCACGGCACGCTGAGCCTTTGGTTATTTCCTCTTCCTGGTGGGAAATGAGAGTTAAATTTGCCCGTCCAGACACCCCCAGCTAGTCTCTCATTGGTTCTCGCTATTCCTGTTCATCTTCCGCAGAAATTGCAAACTGGGCCAAACAGGAGGTTAAAGGGACTGACTCTCCAAGTCGGGAGAGTGTTAGTAAAGCGTCTGGAATGTTGCACCCGAGTACCAGGGTACGAAAACTGAGACATATTTGAACACGTCTCCCGATCACATGGTTGATCATACTCTAGGTTCCACATGCATGTTTTAGCTGAAGGAGGAATACCTTAAACCTGGGTAGTTGAAACCCGTGGAATGGGTACCATGCAATATGACTTCAAAGGGTCTTCATTTGCTCACCGAACCTCTCCAATCCTATCACTGCTTTGTTTATGTCCCTGTACACATGCTTGATTCTCTTTCGGAGACATAGCAATCCATAGGTTTTAAGATACTTAAGAGTCAGGTACATTCTTAGGCGTTTAATATGCGGTGTTGAGTCCATTTTGTTGAGCCAGGAGTAACTCTTGTCTATTCCATATTTGGCTTAAGGAACTTTATCTGTGCTCATTTCAATCTCTGGTTTTATGCAGCACCCCAACTCACCTTTACCCTTAAACAAGCATAAGTTGGTTTTCTAAATTTGAGACACTGTTCTGTTCTGTAATTCAGTTCCTGTGTAGCCAAGTTTACATTCCGTGTATTACTGATATCTTATGATGTTTCTTTTTCTGTGTGACTTATTTCAGTTAGAATCATCGTACCTGAATCCACTCATTGTGCTGCTACGGGCCTGATGACATAGATTTCACTGCTGAGTGATACTGCATTGTACGTAAGTACCACAAGTTCTTTATCCATTTTTCACTTTCTGTGATATTGAACTTGTACGGTAAACGAGGTTCTTGTAAACAGAGGCGTCCCAAACATTGGGGTGGCTGTATCTTTTTGATTTTAATTTCCCTAAGCTATAGGACCATAAGTGGAAGTGCCCTAGGCTCTGTTGCTTTGTTTTTTAGATGTTTCAGGAAACACCATACACTTCTCCCGAGTGTCTGTTGGCAATTTACATCCCGCCCATCAGCATAACAAGGCTCCCAGTTCTCCATGGCCTGTCCTGCCTTTCTGGATTTTACACGTTTTTCAGATGGCCCTTTTGACCGGGGGGAAGTGAGACTTCATTGTAGTGCAGATTTCCTTTGCAAGCTTGCTTGGTTGGCCAAAAAGGGCGTATGCGTTTTTTCCTGAATATATTCAGGAAAAAACGCATACGCCCTTTTTGGCCAAGTGCATCATTGTGGACGTTCTGCCTCTTTTCCTATGCTTTCAATGCAATTCCAGTCTACCTCCTGAAATCAGTTTCCTGCAATTCTGCCCCGCTTTCAAGTCCTCTTGGCAGCCTTACTTCAGTATATTTTTGGACGATAGTTGTCATTTATAACTCTGCAGGTTTGTGAATTACAGTGCCCCTGAGCTCCTTTCTTCAACTCCTTTTCTTATGAGCTGGCCGCAACACCGCAGGATGGCTTCAGGCCCTAATCTGGTTCCGGCACGGCACGCTGAGCCTTTGGTTATTTCCTCTTCCTGGTGGGAAATGAGAGTTAAATTTGCCCGTCCAGACACCTCCAGCTAGTCTCTCATTGGTTCTCGCTATTCCTGTTCATCTTCCGCAGAAATTGCAAACTGGGCCAAACAGGAGGTTAAAGGGACTGACTCTCCAAGTCGGGAGAGTGTTAGTAAAGCGTCTGGAATGTTGCACCCGAGTACCAGGGTACGAAAACTGAGACATATTTGAACACGTCTCCCGATCACATGGTTGATCATACTCTAGGTTCCACATGCATGTTTTAGCTGAAGGAAGAATACCTTAAACCTGGGTAGTTGAAACCCGTGGAATGGGTACCATGCAATATGACTTCAAAGGGTCTTCATTTGCTCACCGAACCTCTCCAATCCTATCACTGCTGCGTTTATGTCCCTGTACACATGCTTGATTCTCTTTCGGAGACATAGCAATCCATAGGTTTTAAGATACTTACGAGTCAGGTACATTCTTAGGCGTTTAATATGCGGTGTTGAGCCATTTCGTTGAGCAAGGAGTAGCTCTTGTCTATTCCATATTTGGCTTAAGGAACTTTATCTGTGCTCATTTCAATCTCTGGTTTTATGCAGCACCCCAACTCACCTTTACCCTTAAACAAGCATAAGTTGGTTTTCTAAATTTGAGACCCTGTTCTGTTCTGTAATTCAGTTCCTGTGTAGCCAAGTTTACATTCCGTGTATTACTGATATCTTATGATGTTTCTTTTTCTGTGTGACTTATTTCAGTTAGAATCATCGTACCTGAATCCACTCATTGTGCTGCTACGGGCCTGATGACATAGATTTCACTGCTGAGTGATACTGCATTGTACGTAAGTACCACAAGTTCTTTATCCATTTTTCACTTTCTGTGATATTGAACTTGTACGGTAAACGAGGTTCTTGTAAACAGAGGCGTCCCAAACATTGGGGTGGCTGTATCTTTTTGATTTTAATTTCCCTAAGCTATAGGACCATAAGTGGAAGTGCCCTAGGCTCTGTTGCTTTGTTTTTTAGATGTTTCAGGAAACACCATACACTTCTCCCGAGTGTCTGTTGGCAATTTACATCCCGCCCATCAGCATAACAAGGCTCCCAGTTCTCCATGGCCTGTCCTGCCTTTCTGGATTTTACACTTTTTTCAGATGGCCCTTTTGACCGGGGGGAAGTGAGACTTCATTGTAGTGCAGATTTCCTTTGCAAGCTTGCTTGGTTGGCCAAAAAGGGCGTATGCGTTTTTTCCTGAATATATTCAGGAAAAAACGCATACGCCCTTTTTGGCCAAGTGCATCATTGTGGACGTTCTGCCTCTTTTCCTATGCTTTCAATGCAATTCCAGTCTACCTCCTGAAATCAGTTTCCTGCAATTCTGCCCCGCTTTCAAGTCCTCTTGGCAGCCTTACTTCAGTATATTTTTGGACGATAGTTGTCATTTATAACTCTGCAGATTTGTGAATTACAGTGCCCCTGAGCTCCTTTCTTCAACTCCTTTTCTTGTGAGCTGGCCGCAACACCGCAGGATGGCTTCAGGCCCTAATCTGGTTCCGGCACGGCACGCTGAGCCTTTGGTTATTTCCTCTTCCTGGTGGGAAATGAGAGTTAAATTTGCCCGTCCAGACACCTCCAGCTAGTCTCTCATTGGTTCTCGCTATTCCTGTTCATCTTCCGCAGAAATTGCAAACTGGGCCAAACAGGAGGTTAAAGGGACTGACTCTCCAAGTTGGGAGAGTGTTAGTAAAGCGTCTGGAATGTTGCACCCGAGTACCAGGGTACGAAAACTGAGACATATTTGAACACGTCTCCCGATCACATGGTTGATCATACTCTAGGTTCCACATGCATGTTTTAGCTGAAGGAAGAATACCTTAAACCTGGGTAGTTGAAACCCGTGGAATGGGTACCATGCAATATGACTTCAAAGGGTCTTCATTTGCTCACCGAACCTCTCCAATCCTATCACTGCTGCGTTTATGTCCCTGTACACATGCTTGATTCTCTTTCGGAGACATAGCAATCCATAGGTTTTAAGATACTTACGAGTCAGGTACATTCTTAGGCGTTTAATATGCGGTGTTGAGCCATTTCGTTGAGCAAGGAGTAGCTCTTGTCTATTCCATATTTGGCTTAAGGAACTTTATCTGTGCTCATTTCAATCTCTGGTTTTATGCAGCACCCCAACTCACCTTTACCCTTAAACAAGCATAAGTTGGTTTTCTAAATTTGAGACCCTGTTCTGTTCTGTAATTCAGTTCCTGTGTAGCCAAGTTTACATTCCGTGTATTACTGATATCTTATGATGTTTCTTTTTCTGTGTGACTTATTTCAGTTAGAATCATCGTACCTGAATCCACTCATTGTGCTGCTACGGGCCTGATGACATAGATTTCACTGCTGAGTGATACTGCATTGTACGTAAGTACCACAAGTTCTTTATCCATTTTTCACTTTCTGTGATATTGAACTTGTACGGTAAACGAGGTTCTTGTAAACAGAGGCGTCCCAAACTTTGGGGTGGCTGTGTCGTTTTGATTTTAATTTCCCTAAGCTATAGGGCCATAAGTGGAAGTGCCCTAGGCTCTGTTGCTTTGTTTTTTAGATGTTTCAGGAAACACCATACACTTCTCCCGAGTGTCTGTTGGCAATTTACATCCCGCCCATCAGCATAACAAGGCTCCCAGTTCTCCATGGCCTGTCCTGCCTTTCTGGATTTTACACTTTTTTCAGATGGCCCTTTTGACCGGGGGGAAGTGAGACTTCATTGTAGTGCAGATTTCCTTTGCAAGCTTGCTTGGTTGGCCAAAAAGGGCGTATGCGTTTTTTCCTGAATATATTCAGGAAAAAACGCATACGCCCTTTTTGGCCAAGTGCATCATTGTGGACGTTCTGCCTCTTTTCCTATGCTTTCAATGCAATTCCAGTCTACCTCTTGAAATCGGTTTCCTGCAATTCTGCCCCGCTTTCAAGTCCTCTTGGCAGCCTTACTTCAGTATATTTTTGGACGATAGCTGTCATTTATAACTCTGTAGGTTTGTGAATTACAGTGCCCCTGAGCTCCTTTCTTCAACTCGCTTTCTTGTGACCTGGCTGCAACACCGCAGGATGGCTTCAGGCCCTAATCTGGTTCCGGCATGGCACGCTGAGCCTTTGGTTATTTCCTCTTCCTGGTGGGAAATGAGAGTTAAATTTGCCCGTCCAGACACCTCCAGCTAGTCTCTCATTGGTTCTCGCTATTCCTGTTCATCTTCCGCAGAAATTGCAAACTGGGCCAAACAGGAGGTTAAAGGGACTGACTCTCCAAGTCGGGAGAGTGTTAGTAAAGCATCTGGAATGTTGCACCCGAGTACCAGGGTACGAAAACTGAGACATATTTGAACACGTCTCCCGATCACATGGTTGATCATACTCTAGGTTCCACATGCATGTTTTAGCTGAAGGAAGAATACCTTAAACCTGGGTAGTTGAAACCCGTGGAATGGGTACCATGCAATATGACTTCAAAGGGTCTTCATTTGCTCACCGAACCTCTCCAATCCTATCACTGCTGCGTTTATGTCCCTGTACACATGCTTGATTCTCTTTCGGAGACATAGCAATCCATAGGTTTTAAGATACTTAAGAGTCAGGTACATTCTTAGGCGTTTAATATGCGGTGTTGAGTCCATTTCGTTGAGCCAGGAGTAACTCTTGTCTATTCCATATTTGGCTTAAGGAACTTTATCTGTGCTCATTTCAATCTCTGGTTTTATGCAGCACCCCAACTCACCTTTACCCTTAAACAAGCATAAGTTGGTTTTCTAAATTTGAGACACTGTTCTGTTCTGTAATTCTGTTCCTGTGTAGCCAAGTTTACATTCCGTGTATTACTGATATCTTATGATGTTTCTTTTTCTGTGTGACTTATTTCAGTTAGAATCATCGTACCTGAATCCACTCATTGTGCTGCTACGGGCCTGATGACATAGATTTCACTGCTGAGTGATACTGCATTGTACGTAAGTACCACAATTTCTTTATCCATTTTTCACTTTCTGTGATATTGAACTTGTACGGTAAACGAGGTTCTTGTAAACAGAGGCGTCCCAAACATTGGGGTGGCTGTATCTTTTTGATTTTAATTTCCCTAAGCTATAGGACCATAAGTGGAAGTGCCCTAGGCTCTGTTGCTTTGTTTTTTAGATGTTTCAGGAAACACCATACACTTCTCCCGAGTGTCTGTTGGCAATTTACATCCCGCCCATCAGCATAACAAGGCTCCCAGTTCTCCATGGCCTGTCCTGCCTTTCTGGATTTTACACTTTTTTCAGATGGCCCTTTTGACCGGGGGGAAGTGAGACTTCATTGTAGTGCAGATTTCCTTTGCAAGCTTGCTTGGTTGGCCAAAAAGGGCGTATGTGTTTTTTCCTGAATATATTCAGGAAAAAACGCATACGCCCTTTTTGGCCAAGTGCATCATTGTGGACGTTCTGCCTCTTTTCCTATGCTTTCAATGCAATTCCAGTCTACCTCCTGAAATCAGTTTCCTGCAATTCTGCCCCGCTTTCAAGTCCTCTTGGCAGCCTTACTTCAGTATATTTTTGGACGATAGTTGTCATTTATAACTCTGCAGGTTTGTGAATTACAGTGCCCCTGAGCTCCTTTCTTCAACTCCTTTTCTTATGAGCTGGCCGCAACACCGCAGGATGGCTTCAGGCCCTAATCTGGTTCCGGCACGGCACGCTGAGCCTTTGGTTATTTCCTCTTCCTGGTGGGAAATGAGAGTTAAATTTGCCCGTCCAGACACCTCCAGCTAGTCTCTCATTGGTTCTCGCTATTCCTGTTCATCTTCCGCAGAAATTGCAAACTGGGCCAAACAGGAGGTTAAAGGGACTGACTCTCCAAGTCGGGAGAGTGTTAGTAAAGCGTCTGGAATGTTGCACCCGAGTACCAGGGTACGAAAACTGAGACATATTTGAACACGTCTCCCGATCACATGGTTGATCATACTCTAGGTTCCACATGCATGTTTTAGCTGAAGGAAGAATACCTTAAACCTGGGTAGTTGAAACCCGTGGAATGGGTACCATGCAATATGACTTCAAAGGGTCTTCATTTGCTCACCGAACCTCTCCAATCCTATCACTGCTGCGTTTATGTCCCTGTACACATGCTTGATTGTCTTTCAGAGACATAGCAATCCATAGGTTTTAAGATACTTACGAGTCAGGTACATTCTTAGGCGTTTAATATGCGGTGTTGAGCCATTTCGTTGAGCAAGGAGTAGCTCTTGTCTATTCCATATTTGGCTTAAGGAACTTTATCTGTGCTCATTTCAATCTCTGGTTTTATGCAGCACCCCAACTCACCTTTACCCTTAAACAAGCATAAGTTGGTTTTCTAAATTTGAGACCCTGTTCTGTTCTGTAATTCAGTTCCTGTGTAGCCAAGTTTACATTCCGTGTATTACTGATATCTTATGATGTTTCTTTTTCTGTGTGACTTATTTCAGTTAGAATCATCGTACCTGAATCCACTCATTGTGCTGCTACGGGCCTGATGACATAGATTTCACTGCTGAGTGATACTGCATTGTACGTAAGTACCACAAGTTCTTTATCCATTTTTCACTTTCTGTGATATTGAACTTGTACGGTAAACGAGGTTCTTGTAAACAGAGGCGTCCCAAACTTTGGGGTGGCTGTGTCGTTTTGATTTTAATTTCCCTAAGCTATAGGGCCATAAGTGGAAGTGCCCTAGGCTCTGTTGCTTTGTTTTTTAGATGTTTCAGGAAACACCATACACTTCTCCCGAGTGTCTGTTGGCAATTTACATCCCGCCCATCAGCATAACAAGGCTCCCAGTTCTCCATGGCCTGTTCTGCGTTTCTGGATTTTACACTTTTTTCAGAAGGCCCTTTTTACCGGGGGGAAGTGAGACTTCATTGTAGTGCAGATTTCCTTTGCAAGCTTGCTTGGTTGGCCAAAAAGGGCGTATGCGTTTTTTCCTGAATATATTCAGGAAAAAATGCATACGCCCTTTTTGGCCAAGTGCATCATTGTGGACGTTCTGCCTCTTTTCCTATGCTTTCAATGCAATTCCAGTGTACCTCCTGAAATCGGTTTCCTGCAATTCTGCCCCGCTTCCAAGTCCTCTTGGCAGCCTTACTTCAGTATATTTTTGGACGATAGTTGTCATTTATAACTCTGCAGGTTTCTGAATTACAGTGCCCCTGAGCTCCTTTCTTCAACTCGTTTTCTTGTGAGCTGGCCGCAACACCGTAGGATGGCTTCAGGCCCTAATCTGGTTCCGGCACGGCACGCTGAGCCTTTGGTTATTTCCTCTTCCTGGTGGGAAATGAGAGTTAAATTTGCCCGTCCAGACACCCCCAGCTAGTCTCTCATTGGTTCTCGCTATTCCTGTTCATCTTCCGCAGAAATTGCAAACTGGGCCAAACAGGAGGTTAAAGGGACTGACTCTCCAAGTCGGGAGAGTGTTAGTAAAGCGTCTGGAATGTTGCACCCGAGTACCAGGGTACGAAAACTGAGACATATTTGAACACGTCTCCCGATCACATGGTTGATCATACTCTAGGTTCCACATGCATGTTTTAGCTGAAGGAGGAATACCTTAAACCTGGGTAGTTGAAACCCGTGGAATGGGTACCATGCAATATGACTTCAAAGGGTCTTCATTTGCTCACCGAACCTCTCCAATCCTATCACTGCTTTGTTTATGTCCCTGTACACATGCTTGATTCTCTTTCGGAGACATAGCAATCCATAGGTTTTAAGATACTTAAGAGTCAGGTACATTCTTAGGCGTTTAATATGCGGTGTTGAGTCCATTTTGTTGAGCCAGGAGTAACTCTTGTCTATTCCATATTTGGCTTAAGGAACTTTATCTGTGCTCATTTCAATCTCTGGTTTTATGCAGCACCCCAACTCACCTTTACCCTTAAACAAGCATAAGTTGGTTTTCTAAATTTGAGACACTGTTCTGTTCTGTAATTCAGTTCCTGTGTAGCCAAGTTTACATTCCGTGTATTACTGATATCTTATGATGTTTCTTTTTCTGTGTGACTTATTTCAGTTAGAATCATCGTACCTGAATCCACTCATTGTGCTGCTACGGGCCTGATGACATAGATTTCACTGCTGAGTGATACTGCATTGTACGTAAGTACCACAAGTTCTTTATCCATTTTTCACTTTCTGTGATATTGAACTTGTACGGTAAACGAGGTTCTTGTAAACAGAGGCGTCCCAAACATTGGGGTGGCTGTATCTTTTTGATTTTAATTTCCCTAAGCTATAGGACCATAAGTGGAAGTGCCCTAGGCTCTGTTGCTTTGTTTTTTAGATGTTTCAGGAAACACCATACACTTCTCCCGAGTGTCTGTTGGCAATTTACATCCCGCCCATCAGCATAACAAGGCTCCCAGTTCTCCATGGCCTGTCCTGCCTTTCTGGATTTTACACGTTTTTCAGATGGCCCTTTTGACCGGGGGGAAGTGAGACTTCATTGTAGTGCAGATTTCCTTTGCAAGCTTGCTTGGTTGGCCAAAAAGGGCGTATGCGTTTTTTCCTGAATATATTCAGGAAAAAACGCATACGCCCTTTTTGGCCAAGTGCATCATTGTGGACGTTCTGCCTCTTTTCCTATGCTTTCAATGCAATTCCAGTCTACCTCCTGAAATCAGTTTCCTGCAATTCTGCCCCGCTTTCAAGTCCTCTTGGCAGCCTTACTTCAGTATATTTTTGGACGATAGTTGTCATTTATAACTCTGCAGGTTTGTGAATTACAGTGCCCCTGAGCTCCTTTCTTCAACTCGCTTTCTTGTGAGCTGGCCGCAACACCGCAGGATGGCTTCAGGCCCTAATCTGGTTCCGGCACGGCACGCTGAGCCTTTGGTTATTTCCTCTTCCTGGTGGGAAATGAGAGTTAAATTTGCCCGTCCAGACACCTCCAGCTAGTCTCTCATTGGTTCTCGCTATTCCTGTTCATCTTCCGCAGAAATTGCAAACTGGGCCAAACAGGAGGTTAAAGGGACTGACTCTCCAAGTCGGGAGAGTGTTAGTAAAGCGTCTGGAATGTTGCACCCGAGTACCAGGGTACGAAAACTGAGACATATTTGAACACGTCTCCCGATCACATGGTTGATCATACTCTAGGTTCCACATGCATGTTTTAGCTGAAGGAAGAATACCTTAAACCTGGGTAGTTGAAACCCGTGGAATGGGTACCATGCAATATGACTTCAAAGGGTCTTCATTTGCTCACCGAACCTCTCCAATCCTATCACTGCTGCGTTTATGTCCCTGTACACATGCTTGATTCTCTTTCGGAGACATAGCAATCCATAGGTTTTAAGATACTTACGAGTCAGGTACATTCTTAGGCGTTTAATATGCGGTGTTGAGCCATTTCGTTGAGCAAGGAGTAGCTCTTGTCTATTCCATATTTGGCTTAAGGAACTTTATCTGTGCTCATTTCAATCTCTGGTTTTATGCAGCACCCCAACTCACCTTTACCCTTAAACAAGCATAAGTTGGTTTTCTAAATTTGAGACCCTGTTCTGTTCTGTAATTCAGTTCCTGTGTAGCCAAGTTTACATTCCGTGTATTACTGATATCTTATGATGTTTCTTTTTCTGTGTGACTTATTTCAGTTAGAATCATCGTACCTGAATCCACTCATTGTGCTGCTACGGGCCTGATGACATAGATTTCACTGCTGAGTGATACTGCATTGTACGTAAGTACCACAAGTTCTTTATCCATTTTTCACTTTCTGTGATATTGAACTTGTACGGTAAACGAGGTTCTTGTAAACAGAGGCGTCCCAAACATTGGGGTGGCTGTATCTTTTTGATTTTAATTTCCCTAAGCTATAGGACCATAAGTGGAAGTGCCCTAGGCTCTGTTGCTTTGTTTTTTAGATGTTTCAGGAAACACCATACACTTCTCCCGAGTGTCTGTTGGCAATTTACATCCCGCCCATCAGCATAACAAGGCTCCCAGTTCTCCATGGCCTGTCCTGCCTTTCTGGATTTTACACGTTTTTCAGATGGCCCTTTTGACCGGGGGGAAGTGAGACTTCATTGTAGTGCAGATTTCCTTTGCAAGCTTGCTTGGTTGGCCAAAAAGGGCGTATGCGTTTTTTCCTGAATATATTCAGGAAAAAACGCATACGCCCTTTTTGGCCAAGTGCATCATTGTGGACGTTCTGCCTCTTTTCCTATGCTTTCAATGCAATTCCAGTCTACCTCCTGAAATCAGTTTCCTGCAATTCTGCCCCGCTTTCAAGTCCTCTTGGCAGCCTTACTTCAGTATATTTTTGGACGATAGTTGTCATTTATAACTCTGCAGGTTTGTGAATTACAGTGCCCCTGAGCTCCTTTCTTCAACTCGCTTTCTTGTGAGCTGGCCGCAACACCGCAGGATGGCTTCAGGCCCTAATCTGGTTCCGGCACGGCACGCTGAGCCTTTGGTTATTTCCTCTTCCTGGTGGGAAATGAGAGTTAAATTTGCCCGTCCAGACACCTCCAGCTAGTCTCTCATTGGTTCTCGCTATTCCTGTTCATCTTCCGCAGAAATTGCAAACTGGGCCAAACAGGAGGTTAAAGGGACTGACTCTCCAAGTCGGGAGAGTGTTAGTAAAGCGTCTGGAATGTTGCACCCGAGTACCAGGGTACGAAAACTGAGACATATTTGAACACGTCTCCCGATCACATGGTTGATCATACTCTAGGTTCCACATGCATGTTTTAGCTGAAGGAAGAATACCTTAAACCTGGGTAGTTGAAACCCGTGGAATGGGTACCATGCAATATGACTTCAAAGGGTCTTCATTTGCTCACCGAACCTCTCCAATCCTATCACTGCTGCGTTTATGTCCCTGTACACATGCTTGATTCTCTTTCGGAGACATAGCAATCCATAGGTTTTAAGATACTTACGAGTCAGGTACATTCTTAGGCGTTTAATATGCGGTGTTGAGCCATTTCGTTGAGCAAGGAGTAGCTCTTGTCTATTCCATATTTGGCTTAAGGAACTTTATCTGTGCTCATTTCAATCTCTGGTTTTATGCAGCACCCCAACTCACCTTTACCCTTAAACAAGCATAAGTTGGTTTTCTAAATTTGAGACCCTGTTCTGTTCTGTAATTCAGTTCCTATGTAGCCAAGTTTACATTCCGTGTATTACTGATATCTTATGATGTTTCTTTTTCTGTGTGACTTATTTCAGTTAGAATCATCGTACCTGAATCCACTCATTGTGCTGCTACGGGCCTGATGACATAGATTTCACTGCTGAGTGATACTGCATTGTACGTAAGTACCACAAGTTCTTTATCCATTTTTCACTTTCTGTGATATTGAACTTGTACGGTAAACGAGGTTCTTGTAAACAGAGGCGTCCCAAACATTGGGGTGGCTGTATCTTTTTGATTTTAATTTCCCTAAGCTATAGGACCATAAGTGGAAGTGCCCTAGGCTCTGTTGCTTTGTTTTTTAGACGTTTCAGGAAACACCATACACTTCTCCCGAGTGTCTGTTGGCAATGTACATCCCGCCCATCAGCATAACAAGGCTCCCAGTTCTCCATGGCCTGTCTTGCCTTTCTGGATTTTACACTTTTTTCAGATGGCCCTTTTGACCGGGGGGAAGTGAGACTTCATTGTAGTGCAGATTTCCTTTGCAAGCTTGCTTGGTTGGCCAAAAAGGGCGTATGCGTTTTTTCCTGAATATATTCAGAAAAAAACGCATACGCCCTTTTTGGCCAACTGCATCATTGTGGACGTTCTGCCTCTTTTCCTATGCTTTCAATGCAATTCCAGTCTACCTCCTGAAATCGGTTTCCTGCAATTCTGCCCCGCTTTCAAGTCCTCTTGGCAGCCTTACTTCAGTATATTTTTGGACGATAGTTGTCATTTATAACTCTGCAGGTTTGTGAATTACAGTGCCCCTGAGCTCCTTTCTTCAACTCGTTTTCTTGTGAGCTGGCCGCAACACCACAGGATGGCTTCAGGCCCTAATCTGGTTCCGGCACGGCACGCTGAGCCTTTGGTTATTTCCTCTTCCTGGTGGGAAATGAGAGTTAAATTTGCCCGTCCAGACACCTCCAGCTAGTCTCTCATTGGTTCTCGCTATTCCTGTTCATCTTCCGCAGAAATTGCAAACTGGGCCAAACAGGAGGTTAAAGGGACTGACTCTCCAAGTCGGGAGAGTGTTAGTAAAGCGTCTGGAATGTTGCACCCGAGTACCAGGGTACGAAAACTGAGACATATTTGAACACGTCTCCCGATCACATGGTTGATCATACTCTAGGTTCCACATGCATGTTTTAGCTGAAGGAAGAATACCTTAAACCTGGGTAGTTGAAACCCGTGGAATGGGTACCATGCAATATGACTTCAAAGGGTCTTCATTTGCTCACCGAACCTCTCCAATCCTATCACTGCTGCGTTTATGTCCCTGTACACACGCTTGATTCTCTTTCGGAGACATAGCAATCCATAGGTTTTAAGATACTTAAGATTCAGGTACATTCTTAGGCGTTTAATATGCGGTGTTGAGTCCATTTCGTTGAGCAAGGAGTAGCTCTTGTCTATTCCATATTTGGCTTAAGGAACTTTATCTGTGCTCATTTCAATCTCTGGTTTTATGCAGCACCCCAACTCACCTTTACCCTTAAACAAGCATAAGTTGGTTTTCTAAATTTGAGACCCTGTTCTGTTCTGTAATTCAGTTCCTGTAGAGCCAACTTTACATTCCGTGTATTACTGATATCTTATGATGTTTCTTTTTCTGTGTGACTTATTTCAGTTAGAATCATCGTACCTGAATCCACTCATTGTGCTGCTACGGGCCTGATGACATAGATTTCACTGCTGAGTGATACTGCATTGTACGTAAGTACCACAAGTTCTTTATCCATTTTTCACTTTCTGTGATATTGAACTTGTACGGTAAACGAGGTTCTTGTAAACAGAGGCGTCCCAAACTTTGGGGTGGCTGTGTCGTTTTGATTTTAATTTCCCTAAGCTATAGGGCCATAAGTGGAAGTGCCCTAGGCTCTGTTGCTTTGTTTTTTAGATGTTTCAGGAAACACCATACACTTCTCCCGAGTGTCTGTTGGCAATTTACATCCCGCCCATCAGCATAACAAGGCTCCCAGTTCTCCATGGCCTGTTCTGCGTTTCTGGATTTTACACTTTTTTCAGATGGCCCTTTTGACCGGGGGGAAGTGAGACTTCATTGTAGTGCAGATTTCCTTTGCAAGCTTGCTTGGTTGGCCAAAAAGGGCGTATGCGTTTTTTCCTGAATATATTCAGGAAAAAACGCATACGCCCTTTTTGGCCAAGTGCATCATTGTGGACGTTCTGCCTCTTTTCCTATGCTTTCAATGCAATTCCAGTGTACCTCCTGAAATCGGTTTCCTGCAATTCTGCCCCGCTTTCAAGTCCTCTTGGCAGCCTTACTTCAGTATATTTTTGGACGATAGTTGTCATTTATAACTGTGCAGGTTTCTGAATTACAGTGCCCCTGAGCTCCTTTCTTCAACTCGTTTTCTTGTGAGCTGGCCGCAACACCGTAGGATGGCTTCAGGCCCTAATCTGGTTCCGGCACGGCACGCTGAGCCTTTGGTTATTTCCTCTTCCTGGTGGGAAATGAGAGTTAAATTTGCCCGTCCAGACACCTCCAGCTAGTCTCTCATTGGTTCTCGCTATTCCTGTTCATCTTCCGCAGAAATTGAAAACTGGGCCAAACAGGAGGTTAAAGGGACTGACTCTCCAAGTCGGGAGAGTGTTAGTAAAGCGTCTGGAATGTTGCACCCGAGTACCAGGGTACGAAAACTGAGACATATTTGAACACGTCTCCCGATCACATGGTTGATCATACTCTAGGTTCCACATGCATGTTTTAGCTGAAGGAGGAATACCTTAAACCTGGGTAGTTGAAACCCGTGGAATGGGTACCATGCAATATGACTTCAAAGGGTCTTCATTTGCTCACCGAACCTCTCCAATCCTATCACTGCTTTGTTTATGTCCCTGTACACATGCTTGATTCTCTTTCGGAGACATAGCAATCCATGGTTTTAAGATACTTAAGAGTCAGGTACATTCTTAGGCGTTTAATATGCGGTGTTGAGTCCATTTTGTTGAGCCAGGAGTAACTCTTGTCTATTCCATATTTGGCTTAAGGAACTTTATCTGTGCTCATTTCAATCTCTGGTTTTATGCAGCACCCCAACTCACCTTTCCCCTTAAACAAGCATAAGTTGGTTTTCTAAATTTGAGACACTGTTCTGTTCTGTAATTCAGTTCCTGTGTAGCCAAGTTTACATTCCGTGTATTACTGATATCTTATGATGTTTCTTTTTCTGTGTGACTTATTTCAGTTAGAATCATCGTACCTGAATCCACTCATTGTGCTGCTACGGGCCTGATGACATAGATTTCACTGCTGAGTGATACTGCATTGTACGTAAGTACCACAAGTTCTTTATCCATTTTTCACTTTCTGTGATATTGAACTTGTACGGTAAACGAGGTTCTTGTAAACAGAGGCGTCCCAAACATTGGGGTGGCTGTATCTTTTTGATTTTAATTTCCCTAAGCTATAGGACCATAAGTGGAAGTGCCCTAGGCTCTGTTGCTTTGTTTTTTAGATGTTTCAGGAAACACCATACACTTCTCCCGAGTGTCTGTTGGCAATTTACATCCCGCCCATCAGCATAACAAGGCTCCCAGTTCTCCATGGCCTGTCCTGCCTTTCTGGATTTTACACTTTTTTCCGATGGCCCTTTTGACCGGGGGGAAGTGAGACTTCATTGTAGTGCAGATTTCCTTTGCAAGCTTGCTTGGTTGGCCAAAAAGGGCGTATGCGTTTTTTCCTGAATATATTCAGGAAAAAACGCATACGCCCTTTTTGGCCAAGTGCATCATTGTGGACGTTCTGCCTCTTTTCCTATGCTTTCAATGCAATTCCAGTCTACCTCCTGAAATCAGTTTCCTGCAATTCTGCCCCGCTTTCAAGTCCTCTTGGCAGCCTTACTTCAGTATATTTTTGGACGATAGTTGTCATTTATAACTCTGCAGGTTTGTGAATTACAGTGCCCCTGAGCTCCTTTCTTCAACTCCTTTTCTTGTGAGCTGGCCGCAACACCGCAGGATGGCTTCAGGCCCTAATCTGGTTCCGGCACGGCACGCTGAGCCTTTGGTTATTTCCTCTTCCTGGTGGGAAATGAGAGTTAAATTTGCCCGTCCAGACACCTCCAGCTAGTCTCTCATTGGTTCTCGCTATTCCTGTTCATCTTCCGCAGAAATTGCAAACTGGGCCAAACAGGAGGTTAAAGGGACTGACTCTCCAAGTCGGGAGAGTGTTAGTAAAGCGTCTGGAATGTTGCACCCGAGTACCAGGGTACGAAAACTGAGACATATTTGAACACGTCTCCCGATCACATGGTTGATCATACTCTAGGTTCCACATGCATGTTTTAGCTGAAGGAAGAATACCTTAAACCTGGGTAGTTGAAACCCGTGGAATGGGTACCATGCAATATGACTTCAAAGGGTCTTCATTTGCTCACCGAACCTCTCCAATCCTATCACTGCTGCGTTTATGTCCCTGTACACACGCTTGATTCTCTTTCGGAGACATAGCAATCCATAGGTTTTAAGATACTTAAGAGTCAGGTACATTCTTAGGCGTTTAATATGCGGTGTTGAGTCCATTTCGTTGAGCAAGGAGTAGCTCTTGTCTATTCCATATTTGGCTTAAGGAACTTTATCTGTGCTCATTTCAATCTCTGGTTTTATGCAGCACCCCAACTCACCTTTACCCTTAAACAAGCATAAGTTGGTTTTCTAAATTTGAGACCCTGTTCTGTTCTGTAATTCAGTTCCTGTAGAGCCAACTTTACATTCCGTGTATTACTGATATCTTATGATGTTTCTTTTTCTGTGTGACTTATTTCAGTTAGAATCATCGTACCTGAATCCACTCATTGTGCTGCTACGGGCCTGATGACATAGATTTCACTGCTGAGTGATACTGCATTGTACGTAAGTACCACAAGTTCTTTATCCATTTTTCACTTTCTGTGATATTGAACTTGTACGGTAAACGAGGTTCTTGTAAACAGAGGCGTCCCAAACTTTGGGGTGGCTGTGTCGTTTTGATTTTAATTTCCCTAAGCTATAGGGCCATAAGTGGAAGTGCCCTAGGCTCTGTTGCTTTGTTTTTTAGATGTTTCAGGAAACACCATACACTTCTCCCGAGTGTCTGTTGGCAATTTACATCCCGCCCATCAGCATAACAAGGCTCCCAGTTCTCCATGGCCTGTTCTGCATTTCTGGATTTTACACTTTTTTCAGATGGCCCTTTTAACCGGGGGGAAGTGAGACTTCATTGTAGTGCAGATTTCCTTTGCAAGCTTGCTTGGTTGGCCAAAAAGGGCGTATGCGTTTTTTCCTGAATATATTCAGGAAAAAACGCATACGCCCTTTTTGGCCAAGTGCATCATTGTGGACGTTCTGCCTCTTTTCCTATGCTTTCAATGCAATTCCAGTGTACCTCCTGAAATCGGTTTCCTGCAATTCTGCCCCGCATTCAAGTCCTCTTGGCAGCCTTACTTCAGTATATTTTTGGACGATAGTTGTCATTTATAACTGTGCAGGTTTCTGAATTACAGTGCCCCTGAGCTCCTTTCTTCAACTCGTTTTCTTGTGAGCTGGCCGCAACACCATAGGATGGCTTCAGGCCCTAATATGGTTCCGGCACGGCACGCTGAGCCTTTGGTTATTTCCTCTTCCTGGTGGGAAATGAGAGTTAAATTTGCCCGTCCAGACACCTCCAGCTAGTCTCTCATTGGTTCTCGCTATTCCTGTTCATCTTCCGCAGAAATTGCAAACTGGGCCAAACAGGAGGTTAAAGGGACTGACTCTCCAAGTCGGGAGAGTGTTAGTAAAGCGTCTGGAATGTTGCACCCGAGTACCAGGGTACGAAAACTGAGACATATTTGAACACGTCTCCCGATCACATGGTTGATCATACTCTAGGTTCCACATGCATGTTTTAGCTGAAGGAGGAATACCTTAAACCTGGGTAGTTGAAACCCGTGGAATGGGTACCATGCAATATGACTTCAAAGGGTCTTCATTTGCTCACCGAACCTCTCCAATCCTATCACTGCTGCGTTTATGTCCCTGTACACACGCTTGATTCTCTTTCGGAGACATAGCAATCCATAGGTTTTAAGATACTTACGAGTCAGGTACATTCTTAGGCGTTTAATATGCGGTGTTGAGCCATTTCGTTGAGCAAGGAGTAGCTCTTGTCTATTCCATATTTGGCTTAAGGAACTTTATCTGTGCTCATTTCAATCTCTGGTTTTATGCAGCACCCCAACTCACCTTTACCCTTAAACAAGCATAAGTTGGTTTTCTAAATTTGAGACCCTGTTCTGTTCTGTAATTCAGTTCCTGTGTAGCCAAGTTTACATTCCGTGTATTACTGATATCTTATGATGTTTCTTTTTCTGTGTGACTTATTTCAGTTAGAATCATCGTACCTGAATCCACTCATTGTGCTGCTACGGGCCTGATGACATAGATTTCACTGCTGAGTGATACTGCATTGTACGTAAGTACCACAAGTTCTTTATCCATTTTTCACTTTCTGTGATATTGAACTTGTACGGTAAACGAGGTTCTTGTAAACAGAGGCGTCCCAAACATTGGGGTGGCTGTATCTTTTTGATTTTAATTTCCCTAAGCTATAGGACCATAAGTGGAAGTGCCCTAGGCTCTGTTGCTTTGTTTTTTAGATGTTTCAGGAAACACCATACACTTCTCCCGAGTGTCTGTTGGCAATTTACATCCCGCCCATCAGCATAACAAGGCTCCCAGTTCTCCATGGCCTGTCTTGCCTTTCTGGATTTTACACTTTTTTCAGATGGCCCTTTTGACCGGGGGGAAGTGAGACTTCATTGTAGTGCAGATTTCCTTTGCAAGCTTGCTTGGTTGGCCAAAAAGGGCGTATGCGTTTTTTCCTGAATATATTCAGAAAAAAACGCATACGCCCTTTTTGGCCAAGTGCATCATTGTGGACGTTCTGCCTCTTTTCCTATGCTTTCAATGCAATTCCAGTCTACCTCCTGAAATCGGTTTCCTGCAATTCTGCCCCGCTTTCAAGTCCTCTTGGCAGCCTTACTTCAGTATATTTTTGGACGATAGTTGTCATTTATAACTCTGCAGGTTTGTGAATTACAGTGCCCCTGAGCTCCTTTCTTCAACTCGTTTTCTTGTGAGCTGGCCGCAACACCGCAGGATGGCTTCAGGCCCTAATCTGGTTCCGGCACGGCACGCTGAGCCTTTGGTTATTTCCTCTTCCTGGTGGGAAATGAGAGTTAAATTTGCCCGTCCAGACACCTCCAGCTAGTCTCTCATTGGTTCTCGCTATTCCTGTTCATCTTCCGCAGAAATTGCAAACTGGGCCAAACAGGAGGTTAAAGGGACTGACTCTCCAAGTCGGGAGAGTGTTAGTAAAGCGTCTGGAATGTTGCACCCGAGTACCAGGGTACGAAAACTGAGACATATTTGAACACGTCTCCCGATCACATGGTTGATCATACTCTAGGTTCCACATGCATGTTTTAGCTGAAGGAAGAATACCTTAAACCTGGGTAGTTGAAACCCGTGGAATGGGTACCATGCAATATGACTTCAAAGGGTCTTCATTTGCTCACCGAACCTCTCCAATCCTATCACTGCTGCGTTTATGTCCCTGTACACACGCTTGATTCTCTTTCGGAGACATAGCAATCCATAGGTTTTAAGATACTTAAGAGTCAGGTACATTCTTAGGCGTTTAATATGCGGTGTTGAGTCCATTTCGTTGAGCAAGGAGTAGCTCTTGTCTATTCCATATTTGACTTAAGGAACTTTATCTGTGCTCATTTCAATCTCTGGTTTTATGCAGCACCCCAACTCACCTTTACCCTTAAACAAGCATAAGTTGGTTTTCTAAATTTGAGACCCTGTTCTGTTCTGTAATTCAGTTCCTGTGTAGCCAAGTTTACATTCCGTGTATTAGTGATATCTTATGATGTTTCTTTTTCTGTGTGACTTATTTCAGTTAGAATCATCGTACCTGAATCCACTCATTGTGCTGCTACGGGCCTGATGACATAGATTTCACTGCTGAGTGATACTGCATTGTACGTAAGTACCACAAGTTCTTTATCCATTTTTCACTTTCTGTGATATTGAACTTGTACGGTAAACGAGGTTTTTGTAAACAGAGGCGTCCCAATCATTGGGGTGGCTGTATCTTTTTGATTTTAATTTCTCTAAGCTATAGGACCATAAGTGGAAGTGCCCTAGGCTCTGTTGCTTTGTTTTTTTAGACGTTTCAGGAAACCCCATACACTTCTCCCGAGTGTCTGTTGGCAATTTACATCCCGCCAATCAGCATAACAAGGCTCCCAGTTCTCCGTGGCCTGTCCTGCCTTTCTGGATTTTACACTTTTTTCAGATGGCCCTTTTGACCGGGGGGAAGTGAGACTTCATTGTAGTGCAGATTTCCTTTGCAAGCTTGCTTGGTTGGCCAAAAAGGGCGTATACGTTTTTTCCGGAATATATTCAGGAAAAAACACATACGCCCTTTTTGGCCATGTGCATCATTGTGGACTTTCTGCCTCTTTTCCTATGCTTTCAATGCAATTCCAGTCTACCTCCTGAAATCGGTTTCCTGCAATTCTGCCCCGCTTTCAAGTCCTCTTGGCAGCCTTACTTCAGTATATTTTTGGACGATAGTTGTCATTTATAACTCTGCAGGTTTGTGAATTACAGTGCCCCTGAGCTCCTTTCTTCAACTCCTTTTCTTGTGAGCTGGCCGCAACACCGCAGGATGGCTTCAGGCCCTAATCTTGTTCCGGCACGGCACGCTGAGCCTTTGGTTATTTCCTCTTCCTGGTGGGAAATGAGAGTTAAATTTGCCCGTCCAGACACCTCCAGCTAGTCTCTCATTGGTTCTCGCTATTCCTGTTCATCTTCCGCAGAAATTGCAAACTGGGCCAAACAGGAGGTTAAAGGGACTGACTCTCCAAGTCGGGAGAGTGTTAGTAAAGCGTCTGGAATGTTGCACCCGAGTACCAGGGTACGAAAACTGAGACATATTTGAACACGTCTCCCGATCACATGGTTGATCATACTCTGGGTTCCACATGCATGTTTTAGCTGAAGGAGGAATACCTTAAACCTGGGTAGTTGAAACCCGTGGAATGGGTACCATGCAATATGACTTCAAAGGGTCTTCATTTGCTCACCGAACCTCTCCAATCCTATCACTGCTGCATTTATGTCCCTGTACACATGCTTGATTCTCTTTCGGAGACATAGCAATCCATAGGTTTTAAGATACTTAAGAGTCAGGTACATTCTTAGGCGTTTAATATGCGGTGTTGAGTCCATTTCGTTGAGCAAGGAGTAGCTCTTGTCTATTCCATATTTGGCTTAAGGAACTTTATCTGTGCTCATTTCAATCTCTGGTTTTATGCAGCACCCCAACTCACCTTTACCCTTAAACAAGCATAAGTTGGTTTACTAAATTTGAGACCCTGTTCTGTTCTGTAATTCAGTTCCTGTGTAGCCAAGTTTACATTCCGTGTATTACTGATATCTTATGATGTTTCTTTTTCTGTGTGACTTATTTCAGTTAGAATCATCGTACCTGAATCCACTCATTGTGCTGCTACGGGCCTGATGACATAGATTTCACTGCTGAGTGATACTGCATTGTACGTAAGTACCACAAGTTCTTTATCCATTTTTCACTTTCTGTGATATTGAACTTGTACGGTAAACGAGGTTCTTGTAAACAGAGGCGTCCCAAACATTGGAGTGGCTGTATCTTTTGGATTTTAATTTCCCTAAGCTATAGGACCATAAGTGGAAGTGCCCTAGGCTCTGTTGCTTTGTTTTTTAGATGTTTCAGGAAACACCATACACTTCTCCCGAGTGTCTGTTGGCAATTTACATCCCGCCCATCAGCATAACAAGGCTCCCAGTTCTCCATGGCCTGTCCTGCCTTTCTGGATTTTACACTTTTTTCAGATGGCCCTTTTGACCAGGGGGAAGTGAGACTTCATTGTAGTGCAGATTTCCTTTGCAAGCTTGCTTGGTTGGCCAAAAAGGGCGTATGCGTTTTTTCCTGAATATATTCAGGAAAAAACGCATACGCCCTTTTTGGCCAAGTGCAATATTGTGGACGTTCTGCCTCTTTTCCTATGCTTTCAATGCAATTCCAGTCTACCTCCTGAAATCGGTTTCCTGCAATTCTGCCCCGCTTTCAAGTCCTCTTGGCAGCCTTACTTCAGTATATTTTTGGACGATAGTTGTCATTTATAACTCTGCAGGTTTGTGAATTACAGTGCCCCTGAGCTCCTTTCTTCAACTCGTTTTCTTGTGAGCTGGCCGCACACCGCAGGATGGCTTCAGGCCCTAATCTGGTTCCGGCACGGCACGCTGAGCCTTTGGTTATTTCCTCTTCCTGGTGGGAAATGAGAGTTAAATTTGCCCGTCCAGACACCTCCAGCTAGTCTCTCATTGGTTCTCGCTATTCCTGTTCATCTTCCGCAGAAATTGCAAACTGGGCCAAACAGGAGGTTAAAGGGACTGACTCTCCAAGTCGGGAGAGTGTTAGTAAAGCGTCTGGAATGTTGCACCCGATTACCAGGGTACGAAAACTGAGACATATTTGAACACGTCTCCCGATCACATGGTTGATCATACTCTAGGTTCCACATGCATGTTTTAGCTGAAGGAAGAATACCTTAAACCTGGGTAGTTGAAACCCGTGGAATGGGTACCATGCAATATGACTTCAAAGGGTCTTCATTTGCTCACCGAACCTCTCCAATCCTATCACTGCTGCGTTTATGTCCCTGTACACATGCTTGATTCTCTTTCGGAGACATAGCAATCCATAGGTTTTAAGATACTTAAGAGTCAGGTACATTCTTAGGCGTTTAATATGCGGTGTTGAGTCCATTTCGTTGAGCAAGGAGTAGCTCTTGTCTATTCCATATTTGGCTTAAGGAACTTTATCTGTGCTCATTTCAATCTCTGGTTTTATGCAGCACCCCAACTCACCTTTCCCCTTAAACAAGCATAAGTTGGTTTTCTAAATTTGAGACCCTGTTCTGTTCTGTAATTCAGTTCCTGTGTAGCCAAGTTTACATTCCGTGTATTACTGATATCTTATGATGTTTCTTTTTCTGTGTGACTTATTTCAGTTAGAATCATCGTACCTGAATCCACTCATTGTGCTGCTACGGGCCTGATGACATAGATTTCACTGCTGAGTGATACTGCATTGTACGTAAGTACCACAAGTTCTTTATCCATTTTTCACTTTCTGTGATATTGAACTTGTACGGTAAACGAGGTTCTTGTAAACAGAGGCGTCCCAAACATTGGGGTGGCTGTATCTTTTTGATTTTAATTTCCCTAAGCTATAGGACCATAAGTGGAAGTGCCCTAGGCTCTGTTGCTTTGTTTTTTAGATGTTTCAGGAAACACCATACACTTCTCCCGAGTGTCTGTTGGCAATTTACATCCCGCCCATCAGCATAACAAGGCTCCCAGTTCTCCATGACCTGTCCTGCCTTTCTGGATTTTACACTTTTTTCAGATGGCCCTTTTGACCGGGGGGAAGTGAGACTTCATTGTAGTGCAGATTTCCTTTGCAAGCTTGTTTGGTTGGCCAAAAAGGGCGTATGCTTTTTTTCCTGAATATATTCAGGAAAAAACGCATACGCCCTTTTTGGCCAAGTGCATCATTGTGGACGTTCTGCCTCTTTTCCTATGCTTTCAATGCAATTCCAGTCTACCTCCTGAAATCGGTTTCCTGCAATTCTGCCCCGCTTTCAAGTCCTCTTGGCACCCTTACTTCAGTATATTTTTGGACGATAGTTGTCATTTATAACTCTGCAGGTTTGTGAATTACAGTGCCCCTGAGCTCCTTTCTTCAACTCGTTTTCTTGTGAGCTGGCCGCACACCGCAGGATGGCTTCAGGCCCTAATCTGGTTCCGGCACGGCACGCTGAGCCTTTGGTTATTTCCTCTTCCTGGTGGGAAATGAGAGTTAAATTTGCCCGTCCAGACACCTCCAGCTAGTCTCTCATTGGTTCTCGCTATTCCTGTTCATCTTCCGCAGAAATTGCAAACTGGGCCAAACAGGAGGTTAAAGGCACTGACTCTCCAAGTCGGGAGAGTTTTAGTAAAGCGTCTGGAATGTTGCACCCGAGTACCAGGGTACGAAAACTGAGACATATTTGAACACGTCTCCCGATCACATGGTTGATCATACTCTAGGTTCCACATGCATGTTTTAGCTGAAGGAAGAATACCTTAAACCTGGGTAGTTGAAACCCGTGGAATGGGTACCATGCAATATAACTTCAAAGGGTCTTCATTTGCTCACCGAACCTCTCCAATCCTATCACTGCTGCATTTATGTCCCTGTACACATGCTTGATTCTCTTTCGGAGACATAGCAATCCATAGGTTTTAAGATACTTAAGAGTCAGGTACATTCTTAGGCGTTTAATATGCGGTGTTGAGTCCATTTCGTTGAGCAAGGAGTAGCTCTTGTCTATTCCATATTTGGCTTAAGGAACTTTATCTGTGCTCATTTCAATCTCTGGTTTTATGCAGCACCCCAACTCACCTTTCCCCTTAAACAAGCATAAGTTGGTTTTCTAAATTTGAGACCCTGTTCTGTTCTGTAATTCAGTTCCTGTGTAGCCAAGTTTACATTCCGTGTATTACTGATATCTTATGATGTTTCTTTTTCTGTGTGACTTATTTCAGTTAGAATCATCGTACCTGAATCCACTCATTTTGCTGCTACGGGCCTGATGACATAGATTTCACTGCTGAGTGATACTGCATTGTACGTAAGTACCACAAGTTCTTTATCCATTTTTCACTTTCTGTGATATTGAACTTGTACGGTAAACGAGGTTCTTGTAAACAGAGGCGTCCCAAACATTGGGGTGGCTGTATCTTTTTGATTTTAATTTCCCTAAGCTATAGGACCATAAGTGGAAGTGCCCTAGGCTCTGTTGCTTTGTTTTTTAGATGTTTCAGGAAACACCATACACTTCTCCCAAGTGTCTGCTGGCAATTTACATCCCGCCCATCAGCATAACAAGGCTCCCAGTTCTCCATGGCCTGTCCTGCCTTTCTGGATTTTACACTTTTTTCAGATGGCCCTTTTGACCAGGGGGAAGTGAGACTTCATTGTAGTGCAGATTTCCTTTGCAAGCTTGCTTGGTTGGCCAAAAAGGGCGTATGCGTTTTTTCCTGAATATATTCAGGAAAAAACGCATACACCCTTTTTGGCCAAGTGCATCATTGTGGACGTTCTGCCTCTTTTCCTATGCTTTCAATGCAATTCCAGTCTACCTCCTGAAATCGGTTTCCTGCAATTCTGCCCCGCTTTCAAGTCCTCTTGGCAGCCTTACTTCAGTATATTTTTGGACGATAGTTGTCATTTATAACTCTGCAGGTTTGTGAATTACAGTGCCCCTGAGCTCCTTTCTTCAACTCGTTTTCTTGTGAGCTGGCCGCAACACCGCAGGATGGCTTCAGGCCCTAATCTGGTTCCGGCACGGCACGCTGAGCCTTTGGTTATTTCCTCTTCCTGGTGGGAAATGAGAGTTAAATTTGCCCGTCCAGACACCTCCAGCTAGTCTCTCATTGGTTCTCGCTATTCCTGTTCATCTTCCGCAGAAATTGCAAACTGGGCCAAACAGGAGGTTAAAGGGACTGACTCTCCAAGTCGGGAGAGTGTTAGTAAAGCGTCTGGAATGTTGCACCCGAGTACCAGGGTACGAAAACTGAGACATATTTGAACACGTCTCCCGATCACATGGTTGATCATACTCTAGGTTCCACATGCATGTTTTAGCTGAAGGAAGAATACCTTAAACCTGGGTAGTTGAAACCCGTGGAATGGGTACCATGCAATATGACTTCAAAGGGTCTTCATTTGCTCACCGAACCTCTCCAATCCTATCACTGCTGCGTTTATGTCCCTGTACACATGCTTGATTCTCTTTCGGAGACATAGCAATCCATAGGTTTTAAGATACTTAAGAGTCAGGTACATTCTTAGGCGTTTAATATGCGGTGTTGAGTCCATTTCGTTGAGCAAGGAGTAGCTCTTGTCTATTCCATATTTGGCTTAAGGAACTTTATCTGTGCTCATTTCAATCTCTGGTTTTATGCAGCACCCCAACTCACCTTTACCCTTAAACAAGCATAAGTTGGTTTTCTAAATTTGAGACCCTGTTCTGTTCTGTAATTCAGTTCCTGTGTAGCCAAGTTTACATTCCGTGTATTACTGATATCTTATGATGTTTCTTTTTCTGTGTGACTTATTTCAGTTAGAATCATCGTACCTGAATCCACTCATTGTGCTGCTACGGGCCTGATGACATAGATTTCACTGCTGAGTGATACTGCATTGTACGTAAGTACCACAAGTTCTTTATCCATTTTTCACTTTCTGTGATATTGAACTTGTACGGTAAACGAGGTTCTTGTAAACAGAGGCGTCCCAAACATTGGGGTGGCTGTATCTTTTTGATTTTAATTTCCCTAAGCTATAGGACCATAAGTGGAAGTGCCCTAGGCTCTGTTGCTTTGTTTTTTAGACGTTTCAGGAAACACCATACACTTCTCCCGAGTGTCTGTTGGCAATTTACATCCCGCCCATCAGCATAACAAGGCTCCCAGTTCTCCATGGCCTGTCCTGCCTTTCTGGATTTTACACTTTTTTCAGATGGCCCTTTTGACCGGGGGGAAGTGAGACTTCATTGTAGTGCAGATTTCCTTTGCAAGCTTGCTTGGTTGCCCAAAAAGGGCGTATGCGTTTTTTCCTGAATATATTCAGGAAAAAACGCATACGCCCTTTTTGGCCAAGTGCATCATTGTGGACGTTCTGCCTCTTTTCCTATGCTTTCAATGCAATTCCAGTCTACCTCCTGAAATCGGTTTCCTGCAATTCTGCCCCGCTTTCAAGTCCTCTTGGCAGCCTTACTTCAGTATATTTTTGGATGATAGTTGTCATTTATAACTCTGCAGGTTTGTGAATTACAGTGCCCCTGAGCTCCTTTCTTCAACTCGTTTTCTTGTGAGCTGGCTGCAACACCGCAGGATGGCTTCAGGCCCTAATCTGGTTCCGGCACGGCACGCTGAGCCTTTGGTTATTTCCTCTTCCTGGTGGGAAATGAGAGTTAAATTTGCCCGTCCAGACACCTCCAGCTAGTCTCTCATTGGTTCTCGCTATTCCTGTTCATCTTCCGCAGAAATTGCAAACTGGGCCAAACAGGAGGTTAAAGGGACTGACTCTCCAAGTCGGGAGAGTGTTAGTAAAGCGTCTGGAATGTTGCACCCGAGTACCAGGGTACGAAAACTGAGACATATTTGAACACGTCTCCCGATCACATGGTTGATCATACTCTAGGTTCCACATGCATGTTTTAGCTGAAGGAAGAATACCTTAAACCTGGGTAGTTGAAACCCGTGGAATGGGTACCATGCAATATGACTTCAAAGGGTCTTCATTTGCTCACCGAACCTCTCCAATCCTATCACTGCTGCGTTTATGTCCCTGTACACATGCTTGATTCTCTTTCGGAGACATAGCAATCCATAGGTTTTAAGATACTTAAGAGTCAGGTACATTCTTAGGCGTTTAATATGCGGTGTTGAGTCCATTTCGTTGAGCAAGGAGTAGCTCTTGTCTATTCCATATTTGGCTTAAGGAACTTTATCTGTGCTCATTTCAATCTCTGGTTTTATGCAGCACCCCAACTCACCTTTACCCTTAAACAAGCATAAGTTGGTTTTCTAAATTTGAGACCCTGTTCTGTTCTGTAATTCAGTTCCTGTGTAGCCAAGTTTACATTCCGTGTATTACTGATATCTTATGATGTTTCTTTTTCTGTGTGACTTATTTCAGTTAGAATCATCGTACCTGAATCCACTCATTGTGCTGCTACGGGCCTGATGACATAGATTTCACTGCTGAGTGATACTGCATTGTACGTAAGTACCACAAGTTCTTTATCCATTTTTCACTTTCTGTGATATTGAACTTGTACGGTAAACGAGGTTCTTGTAAACAGAGGCGTCCCAAACATTGGGGTGGCTGTATCTTTTTGATTTTAATTTCCCTAAGCTATAGGACCATAAGTGGAAGTGCCCTAGGCTCTGTTGCTTTGTTTTTTAGACGTTTCAGGAAACACCATACACTTCTCCCGAGTGTCTGTTGGCAATTTACATCCCGCCCATCAGCATAACAAGGCTCCCAGTTCTCCATGGCCTGTCCTGCCTTTCTGGATTTTACACTTTTTTCAGATGGCCCTTTTGACCGGGGGGAAGTGAGACTTCATTGTAGTGCAGATTTCCTTTGCAAGCTTGCTTGGTTGGCCAAAAAGGGCGTATGCGTTTTTTCCTGAATATATTCAGGAAAAAACGCATACGCCCTTTTTGGCCAAGTGCATCATTGTGGACGTTCTGCCTCTTTTCCTATGCTTTCAATGCAATTCCAGTCTACCTCCTGAAATCGGTTTCCTGCAATTCTGCCCCGCTTTCAAGTCCTCTTGGCAGCCTTACTTCAGTATATTTTTGGATGATAGTTGTCATTTATAACTCTGCAGGTTTGTGAATTACAGTGCCCCTGAGCTCCTTTCTTCAACTCGTTTTCTTGTGAGCTGGCTGCAACACCGCAGGATGGCTTCAGGCCCTAATCTGGTTCCGGCACGGCACGCTGAGCCTTTGGTTATTTCCTCTTCCTGGTGGGAAATGAGAGTTAAATTTGCCCGTCCAGACACCTCCAGCTAGTCTCTCATTGGTTCTCGCTATTCCTGTTCATCTTCCGCAGAAATTGCAAACTGGGCCAAACAGGAGGTTAAAGGGACTGACTCTCCAAGTCGGGAGAGTGTTAGTAAAGCGTCTGGAATGTTGCACCCGAGTACCAGGGTACGAAAACTGAGACATATTTGAACACGTCTCCCGATCACATGGTTGATCATACTCTAGGTTCCACATGCATGTTTTAGCTGAAGGAAGAATACCTTAAACCTGGGTAGTTGAAACCCGTGGAATGGGTACCATGCAATATGACTTCAAAGGGTCTTCATTTGCTCACCGAACCTCTCCAATCCAATCACTGCTGCGTTTATATCCCTGTACACATGCTTGATTCTCTTTCGGAGACATAGCAATCCATAGGTTTTAAGATACTTAAGAGTCAGGTACATTCTTAGGCGTTTAATATGCGGTGTTGAGTCCATTTCGTTGAGCAAGGAGTAGCTCTTGTCTATTCCATATTTGGCTTAAGGAACTTTATCTGTGCTCATTTCAATCTCTGGTTTTATGCAGCACCCCAACTCACCTTTCCCCTTAAACAAGCATAAGTTGGTTTTCTAAATTTGAGACCCTGTTCTGTTCTGTAATTCAGTTCCTGTGTAGCCAAGTTTACATTCCGTGTATTACTGATATCTTATGATGTTTCTTTTTCTGTGTGACTTATTTCAGTTAGAATCATCGTACCTGAATCCACTCATTGTGCTGCTACGGGACTGATGACATAGATTTCACTGCTGAGTGATACTGCATTGTACGTAAGTACCACAAGTTCTTTATCCATTTTTCACTTTCTGTGATATTGAACTTGTACGGTAAACGAGGTTCTTGTAAACAGAGGCGTCCCAAACATTGGGGTGGCTGTATCTTTTTGATTTTAATTTCCCTAAGCTATAGGACCATAAGTGGAAGTGCCCTAGGCTCTGTTGCTTTGTTTTTTAGACGTTTCAGGAAACACCATACACTTCTCCCGAGTGTCTGTTGGCAATTTACATCCCGCCCATCAGCATAACAAGGCTCCCAGTTCTCCATGGCCTGTCCTGCCTTTCTGGATTTTACACTTTTTTCAGATGACCCTTTTGACCGGGGGGAAGTGAGACTTCATTGTAGTGCAGATTTCCTTTGCAAGCTTGCTTGGTTGGCCAAAAAGGGCGTATGCGTTTTTTCCTTAATATATTCAGGAAAAAACGCATACGCCCTTTTTGGCCAAGTGCATCATTGTGGACGTTCTGCCTCTTTTCCTATGCTTTCAATGCAATTCCAGTCTACCTCCTGAAATCGGTTTCCTGCAATTCTGCCCCGCTTTCAAGTCCTCTTGGCAGCCTTACTTCAGTATATTTTTGGATGATAGTTGTCATTTATAACTCTGCAGGTTTTTGAATTACAGTGCCCCTGAGCTCCTTTCTTCAACTCGTTTTCTTGTGAGCTGGCTGCAACACCGCAGGATGGCTTCAGGCCCTAATCTGGTTCCGGCACGGCACGCTGAGCCTTTGGTTATTTCCTCTTCCTGGTGGGAAATGAGAGTTAAATTTGCCCGTCCAGACACCTCCAGCTAGTCTCTCATTGGTTCTCGCTATTCCTGTTCATCTTCCGCAGAAATTGCAAACTGGGCCAAACAGGAGGTTAAAGGGACTGACTCTCCAAGTCGGGAGAGTGTTAGTAAAGCGTCTGGAATGTTGCACCCGAGTACCAGGGTACGAAAACTGAGACATATTTGAACACGTCTCCCGATCACATGGTTGATCATACTCTAGGTTCCACATGCATGTTTTAGCTGAAGGAAGAATACCTTAAACCTGGGTAGTTGAAACCCGTGGAATGGGTACCATGCAATATGACTTCAAAGGGTCTTCATTTGCTCACCGAACCTCTCCAATCCTATCACTGCTGCGTTTATGTCCCTGTACACATGCTTGATTCTCTTTCGGAGACATAGCAATCCATAGGTTTTAAGATACTTAAGAGTCAGGTACATTCTTAGGCGTTTAATATGCGGTGTTGAGTCCATTTCGTTGAGCAAGGAGTAGCTCTTGTCTATTCCATATTTGGCTTAAGGAACTTTATCTGTGCTCATTTCAATCTCTGGTTTTATGCAGCACCCCAACTCACCTTTACCCTTAAACAAGCATAAGTTGGTTTTCTAAATTTGAGACCCTGTTCTGTTCTGTAATTCAGTTCCTGTGTAGCCAAGTTTACATTCCGTGTATTACTGATATCTTATGATGTTTCTTTTTCTGTGTGACTTATTTCAGTTAGAATCATCGTACCTGAATCCACTCATTGTGCTGCTACGGGCCTGATGACATAGATTTCACTGCTGAGTGATACTGCATTGTACGTAAGTACCACAAGTTCTTTATCCATTTTTCACTTTCTGTGATATTGAACTTGTACGGTAAACGAGGTTCTTGTAAACAGAGGCGTCCCAAACATTGGGGTGGCTGTATCTTTTTGATTTTAATTTCCCTAAGCTATAGGACCATAAGTGGAAGTGCCCTAGGCTCTGTTGCTTTGTTTTTTAGACGTTTCAGGAAACACCATACACTTCTCCCGAGTGTCTGTTGGCAATTTACATCCCGCCCATCAGCATAACAAGGCTCCCAGTTCTCCATGGCCTGTCCTGCCTTTCTGGATTTTACACTTTTTTCAGATGGCCCTTTTGACCGGGGGGAAGTGAGACTTCATTGTAGTGCAGATTTCCTTTGCAAGCTTGCTTGGTTGGCCAAAAAGGGCGTATGCGTTTTTTCCTGAATATATTCAGGAAAAAACGCATACGCCCTTTTTGGCCAAGTGCATCATTGTGGACGTTCTGCCTCTTTTCCTATGCTTTCAATGCAATTCCAGTCTACCTCCTGAAATCGGTTTCCTGCAATTCTGCCCCGCTTTCAAGTCCTCTTGGCAGCCTTACTTCAGTATATTTTTGGACGATAGTTGTCATTTATAACTCTGCAGGTTTGTGAATTACAGTGCCCCTGAGCTCCTTTCTTCAACTCGCTTTTTTGTGAGCTGGCCGCAACACCGCAGGATGGCTTCAGGCCCTAATCTGGTTCCGGCACGGCACGCTGAGCCTTTGGTTATTTCCTCTTCCTGGTGGGAAATGAGAGTTAAATTTGCCCGTCCAGACACCTCCAGCTAGTCTCTCATTGGTTCTCGCTATTCCTGTTCATCTTCCGCAGAAATTGCAAACTGGGCCAAACAGGAGGTTAAAGGGACTGACTCTCCAAGTCGGGAGAGTGTTAGTAAAGCGTCTGGAATGTTGCACCCGAGTACCAGGGTACGAAAACTGAGACATATTTGAACACGTCTCCCGATCACATGGTTGATCATACTCTAGGTTCCACATGCATGTTTTAGCTGAAGGAAAAATACCTTAAACCTGGGTAGTTGAAACCCGTGGAATGGGTACCATGCAATATGACTTCAAAGGGTCTTCATTTGCTCACCGAACCTCTCCAATCCTATCACTGCTGCGTTTATGTCCCTGTACACATGCTTGATTCTCTTTCGGAGACATAGCAATCCATAGGTTTTAAGATACTTAAGAGTCAGGTACATTCTTAGGCGTTTAATATGCGGTGTTGAGTCCATTTCGTTGAGCAAGGAGTAGCTCTTGTCTATTCCATATTTGGCTTAAGGAACTTTATCTGTGCTCATTTCAATCTCTGGTTTTATGCAGCACCCCAACTCACCTTTACCCTTAAACAAGCATAAGTTGGTTTTCTAAATTTGAGACCCTGTTCTGTTCTGTAATTCAGTTCCTGTGTAGCCAAGTTTACATTCCGTGTATTACTGATATCTTATGATGTTTCTTTTTCTGTGTGACTTATTTCAGTTAGAATCATCGTACCTGAATCCACTCATTGTGCTGCTACGGGCCTGATGACATAGATTTCACTGCTGAGTGATACTGCATTGTACGTAAGTACCACAAGTTCTTTATCCATTTTTCACTTTCTGTGATATTGAACTTGTACGGTAAACGAGGTTCTTGTAAACAGAGGTGTCCCAAACATTGGGGTGGCTGTATCTTTTTGATTTTAATTTCCCTAAGCTATAGGACCATAAGTGGAAGTGCCCTAGGCTCTGTTGCTTTGTTTTTTAGATGTTTCAGGAAACACCATACACTTCTCCCGAGTGTCTGTTGGCAATGTACATCCCGCCCATCAGTATAACAAGGCTCCCAGTTCTCCATGGCCTGTCCTGCCTTTCTGGATTTTACACTTTTTTCAGATGGCCCTTTTGACCGGGGGGAAGTGAGACTTCATTGTAGTGCAGATTTCCTTTGCAAGCTTGCTTGGTTGGCCAAAAAGGGCGTATGCGTTTTTTCCTGAATATATTCAGGAAAAAACGCATACGCCCTTTTTGGCCAAGTGCATCATTGTGGACGTTCTGCCTCTTTTCCTATGCTTTCAATGCAATTCCAGTCTACCTCCTGAAATCGGTTTCCTGCAATTCTGCCCCGCTTTCAAGTCCTCTTGGCAGCCTTACTTCAGTATATTTTTGGACGATAGTTGTCATTTATAACTCTGCAGGTTTGTGAATTACAGTGCCCCTGAGCTCCTTTCTTCAACTCCTTTTCTTGTGAGCTGGCCGCAACACCGCAGGATGGCTTCAGGCCCTAATCTGGTTCCGGCACGGCACGCTGAGCCTTTGGTTATTTCCTCTTCCTGGTGGGAAATGAGAGTTAAATTTGCCCGTCCAGACACCTCCAGCTAGTCTCTCATTGGTTCTCGCTATTCCTGTTCATCTTCCGCAGAAATTGCAAACTGGGCCAAACAGGAGGTTAAAGGGACTGACTCTCCAAGTCGGGAGAGTGTTAGTAAAGCGTCTGGAATGTTGCACCCGAGTACCAGGGTACGAAAACTGAGACATATTTGAACACGTCTCCCGATCACATGGTTGATCATACTCTAGGTTCCACATGCATGTTTTAGCTGAAGGAAGAATACCTTAAACCTGGGTAGTTGAAACCCGTGGAATGGGTACCATGCAATATGACTTCAAAGGGTCTTCATTTGCTCACCGAACCTCTCCAATCCTATCACTGCTGCGTTTATGTCCCTGTACACATGCTTGATTCTCTTTCGGAGACATAGCAATCCATAGGTTTTAAGATACTTAAGAGTCAGGTACATTCTTAGGCGTTTAATATGCGGTGTTGAGTCCATTTCGTTGAGCAAGGAGTAGCTCTTGTCTATTCCATATTTGGCTTAAGGAACTTTATCTGTGCTCATTTCAATCTCTGGTTTTATGCAGCACCCCAACTCACCTTTACCCTTAAACAAGCATAAGTTGGTTTTCTAAATTTGAGACCCTGTTCTGTTCTGTAATTCAGTTCCTGTGTAGCCAAGTTTACATTCCGTGTATTACTGATATCTTATGATGTTTCTTTTTCTGTGTGACTTATTTCAGTTAGAATCATCGTACCTGAATCCACTCATTGTGCTGCTACGGGCCTGATGACATAGATTTCACTGCTGAGTGATACTGCATTGTACGTAAGTACCACAAGTTCTTTATCCATTTTTCACTTTCTGTGATATTGAACTTGTACGGTAAACGAGGTTCTTGTAAACAGAGGCGTCCCAAACATTGGGGTGGCTGTATCTTTTTGATTTTAATTTCCCTAAGCTATAGGACCATAAGTGGAAGTGCCCTAGGCTCTGTTGCTTTGTTTTTTAGACGTTTCAGGAAACACCATACACTTCTCCCGAGTGTCTGTTGGCAATTTACATCCCGCCCATCAGCATAACAAGGCTCCCAGTTCTCCATGGCCTGTCCTGCCTTTCTGGATTTTACACTTTTTTCAGATGGCCCTTTTGACCGGGGGGAAGTGAGACTTCATTGTAGTGCAGATTTCCTTTGCAAGCTTGCTTGGTTGGCCAAAAAGGGCGTATGCGTTTTTTCCTGAATATATTCAGGAAAAAACGCATACGCCCTTTTTGGCCAAGTGCATCATTGTGGACGTTCTGCCTCTTTTCCTATGCTTTCAATGCAATTCCAGTCTACCTCCTGAAATCGGTTTCCTGCAATTCTGCCCCGCTTTCAAGTCCTCTTGGCAGCCTTACTTCAGTATATTTTTGGACGATAGTTGTCATTTATAACTCTGCAGGTTTGTGAATTACAGTGCCCCTGAGCTCCTTTCTTCAACTCGCTTTTTTGTGAGCTGGCCGCAACACCGCAGGATGGCTTCAGGCCCTAATCTGGTTCCGGCACGGCACGCTGAGCCTTTGGTTATTTCCTCTTCCTGGTGGGAAATGAGAGTTAAATTTGCCCGTCCAGACACCTCCAGCTAGTCTCTCATTGGTTCTCGCTATTCCTGTTCATCTTCCGCAGAAATTGCAAACTGGGCCAAACAGGAGGTTAAAGGGACTGACTCTCCAAGTCGGGAGAGTGTTAGTAAAGCGTCTGGAATGTTGCACCCGAGTACCAGGGTACGAAAACTGAGACATATTTGAACACGTCTCCCGATCACATGGTTGATCATACTCTAGGTTCCACATGCATGTTTTAGCTGAAGGAAGAATACCTTAAACCTGGGTAGTTGAAACCCGTGGAATGGGTACCATGCAATATGACTTCAAAGGGTCTTCATTTGCTCACCGAACCTCTCCAATCCTATCACTGCTGCGTTTATGTCCCTGTACACATGCTTGATTCTCTTTCGGAGACATAGCAATCCATAGGTTTTAAGATACTTAAGAGTCAGGTACATTCTTAGGCGTTTAATATGCGGTGTTGAGTCCATTTCGTTGAGCAAGGAGTAGCTCTTGTCTATTCCATATTTGGCTTAAGGAACTTTATCTGTGCTCATTTCAATCTCTGGTTTTATGCAGCACCCCAACTCACCTTTACCCTTAAACAAGCATAAGTTGGTTTTCTAAATTTGAGACCCTGTTCTGTTCTGTAATTCAGTTCCTGTGTAGCCAAGTTTACATTCCGTGTATTACTGATATCTTATGATGTTTCTTTTTCTGTGTGACTTATTTCAGTTAGAATCATCGTACCTGAATCCACTCATTGTGCTGCTACGGGCCTGATGACATAGATTTCACTGCTGAGTGATACTGCATTGTACGTAAGTACCACAAGTTCTTTATCCATTTTTCACTTTCTGTGATATTGAACTTGTACGGTAAACGAGGTTCTTGTAAACAGAGGTGTCCCAAACATTGGGGTGGCTGTATCTTTTTGATTTTAATTTCCCTAAGCTATAGGACCATAAGTGGAAGTGCCCTAGGCTCTGTTGCTTTGTTTTTTAGATGTTTCAGGAAACACCATACACTTCTCCCGAGTGTCTGTTGGCAATGTACATCCCGCCCATCAGTATAACAAGGCTCCCAGTTCTCCATGGCCTGTCCTGCCTTTCTGGATTTTACACTTTTTTCAGATGGCCCTTTTGACCGGGGGGAAGTGAGACTTCATTGTAGTGCAGATTTCCTTTGCAAGCTTGCTTGGTTGGCCAAAAAGGGCGTATGCGTTTTTTCCTGAATATATTCAGGAAAAAACGCATACGCCCTTTTTGACCAAGTGCATCATTGTGGACGTTCTGCCTCTTTTCCTATGCTTTCAATGCAATTCCAGTCTACCTCCTGAAATCGGTTTCCTGCAATTCTGCCCCGCTTTCAAGTCCTCTTGGCAGCCTTACTTCAGTATATTTTTGGACGATAGTTGTCATTTATAACTCTGCAGGTTTGTGAATTACAGTGCCCCTGAGCTCCTTTCTTCAACTCCTTTTCTTGTGAGCTGGCCGCAACACCGCAGGATGGCTTCAGGCCCTAATCTGGTTCCGGCACGGCACGCTGAGCCTTTGGTTATTTCCTCTTCCTGGTGGGAAATGAGAGTTAAATTTGCCCGTCCAGACACCTCCAGCTAGTCTCTCATTGGTTCTCGCTATTCCTGTTCATCTTCCGCAGAAATTGCAAACTGGGCCAAACAGGAGGTTAAAGGGACTGACTCTCCAAGTCGGGAGAGTGTTAGTAAAGCGTCTGGAATGTTGCACCCGAGTACCAGGGTACGAAAACTGAGACATATTTGAACACGTCTCCCGATCACATGGTTGATCATACTCTAGGTTCCACATGCATGTTTTAGCTGAAGGAAGAATACCTTAAACCTGGGTAGTTGAAACCCGTGGAATGGGTACCATGCAATATGACTTCAAAGGGTCTTCATTTGCTCACCGAACCTCTCCAATCCTATCACTGCTGCGTTTATGTCCCTGTACACATGCTTGATTCTCTTTCGGAGACATAGCAATCCATAGGTTTTAACATACTTAAGAGTCAGGTACATTCTTAGGCGTTTAATATGCGGTGTTGAGTCCATTTCGTTGAGCAAGGAGTAGCTCTTGTCTATTCCATATTTGGCTTAAGGAACTTTATCTGTGCTCATTTCAATCTCTGGTTTTATGCAGCACCCCAACTCACCTTTACCCTTAAACAAGCATAAGTTGGTTTTCTAAATTTGAGACCCTGTTCTGTTCTGTAATTCAGTTCCTGTGTAGCCAAGTTTACATTCCGTGTATTACTGATATCTTATGATGTTTCTTTTTCTGTGTGACTTATTTCAGTTAGAATCATCGTACCTGAATCCACTCATTGTGCTGCTACGGGCCTGATGACATAGATTTCACTGCTGAGTGATACTGCATTGTACGTAAGTACCACAAGTTCTTTATCCATTTTTCACTTTCTGTGATATTGAACTTGTACGGTAAACGAGGTTCTTGTAAACAGAGGCGTCCCAAACATTGGGGTGGCTGTATCTTTTTGATTTTAATTTCCCTAAGCTATAGGACCATAAGTGGAAGTGCCCTAGGCTCTGTTGCTTTGTTTTTTAGATGTTTCAGGAAACACCATACACTTCTCCCGAGTGTCTGTTGGCAATTTACATCCCGCCCATCAGCATAACAAGGCTCCCAGTTCTCCATGGCCTGTCCTGCCTTTCTGGATTTTACACTTTTTTCAGATGGCCCTTTTGACCGGGGGGAAGTGAGACTTCATTGTAGTGCAGATTTCCTTTGCAAGCTTGCTTGGTTGGCCAAAAAGGGCGTATGCGTTTTTTCCTGAATATATTCAGAAAAAAACGCATACGCCCTTTTTGGCCAACTGCATCATTGTGGACGTTCTGCCTCTTTTCCTATGCTTTCAATGCAATTCCAGTCTACCTCCTGAAATCGGTTTCCTGCAATTCTGCCCCGCTTTCAAGTCCTCTTGGCAGCCTTACTTCAGTATATTTTTGGACGATAGTTGTCATTTATAACTCTGCAGGTTTGTGAATTACAGTGCCCCTGAGCTCCTTTCTTCAACTCGTTTTCTTGTGAGCTGGCCGCAACACCGCAGGATGGCTTCAGGCCCTAATCTGGTTCCGGCACGGCACGCTGAGCCTTTGGTTATTTCCTCTTCCTGGTGGGAAATGAGAGTTAAATTTGCCCGTCCAGACACCTCCAGCTAGTCTCTCATTGGTTCTCGCTATTCCTGTTCATCTTCCACAGAAATTGCAAACTGGGCCAAACAGGAGGTTAAAGGGACTGACTCTCCAAGTCGGGAGAGTGTTAGTAAAGCGTCTGGAATGTTGCACCCGAGTACCAGGGTACGAAAACTGAGACATATTTGAACACGTCTCCCGATCACATGGTTGATCATACTCTAGGTTCCACATGCATGTTTTAGCTGAAGGAAGAATACCTTAAACCTGGGTAGTTGAAACCCGTGGAATGGGTACCATGCAATATGACTTCAAAGGGTCTTCATTTGCTCACCGAACCTCTCCAATCCTATCACTGCTGCGTTTATGTCCCTGTACACACGCTTGATTCTCTTTCGGAGACATAGCAATCCATAGGTTTTAAGATACTTAAGAGTCAGGTACATTCTTAGGCGTTTAATATGCGGTGTTGAGTCCATTTCGTTGAGCAAGGAGTAGCTCTTGTCTATTCCATATTTGGCTTAAGGAACTTTATCTGTGCTCATTTCAATCTCTGGTTTTATGCAGCACCCCAACTCACCTTTACCCTTAAACAAGCATAAGTTGGTTTTCTAAATTTGAGACCATGTTCTGTTCTGTAATTCAGTTCCTGTGTAGCCAAGTTTACATTCCGTGTATTACTGATATCTTATGATGTTTCTTTTTCTGTGTGACTTATTTCAGTTAGAATCATCGTACCTGAATCCACTCATTGTGCTGCTACGGGCCTGATGACATAGATTTCACTGCTGAGTGATACTGCATTGTACGTAAGTACCACAAGTTCTTTATCCATTTTTCACTTTCTGTGATATTGAACTTGTACGGTAAACGAGGTTCTTGTAAACAGAGGCGTCCCAAACATTGGGGTGGCTGTATCTTTTTGATTTTAATTTCCCTAAGCTATAGGACCATAAGTGGAAGTGCCCTAGGCTCTGTTGCTTTGTTTTTTAGATGTTTCAGGAAACACCATACACTTCTCATAAGTGTCTGTTGGCAATTTACATCCCGCCCATCAGCATAACAAGGCTCCCAGTTCTCCATGGCCTGTCCTGCCTTTCTGGATTTTACACTTTTTTCAGATGGCCCTTTTGACCGGGGGGAAGTGAGACTTCATTGTAGTGCAGATTTCCTTTGCAAGCTTGCTTGGTTGGCCAAAAAGGGCGTATGCGTTTTTTCCTGAATATATTCAGGAAAAAACGCATACGCCCTTTTTGGCCAAGTGCATCATTGTGGACGTTCTGCCTCTTTTCCTATGCTTTCAATGCAATTCCAGTCTACCTCCTGAAATCGGTTTCCTGCAATTCTGCCCCGCTTTCAAGTCCTCTTGGCAGCCTTACTTCAGTATATTTTTGGACGATAGTTGTCATTTATAACTCTGCAGGTTTGTGAATTACAGTGCCCCTGAGCTCCTTTCTTCAACTCGTTTTCTTGTGAGCTGGCCGCAACACCGCAGGATGGCTTCAGGCCCTAATCTGGTTCCGGCACGGCACGCTGAGCCTTTGGTTATTTCCTCTTCCTGGTGGGAAATGAGAGTTAAATTTGCCCGTCCAGACACCTCCAGCTAGTCTCTCATTGGTTCTCGCTATTCCTGTTCATCTTCCACAGAAATTGCAAACTGGGCCAAACAGGAGGTTAAAGGGACTGACTCTCCAAGTCGGGAGAGTGTTAGTAAAGCGTCTGGAATGTTGCACCCGAGTACCAGGGTACGAAAACTGAGACATATTTGAACACGTCTCCCGATCACATGGTTGATCATACTCTAGGTTCCACATGCATGTTTTAGCTGAAGGAAGAATACCTTAAACCTGGGTAGTTGAAACCCGTGGAATGGGTACCATGCAATATGACTTCAAAGGGTCTTCATTTGCTCACCGAACCTCTCCAATCCTATCACTGCTGCGTTTATGTCCCTGTACACACGCTTGATTCTCTTTCGGAGACATAGCAATCCATAGGTTTTAAGATACTTAAGAGTCAGGTACATTCTTAGGCGTTTAATATGCGGTGTTGAGTCCATTTCGTTGAGCAAGGAGTAGCTCTTGTCTATTCCATATTTGGCTTAAGGAACTTTATCTGTGCTCATTTCAATCTCTGGTTTTATGCAGCACCCCAACTCACCTTTACCCTTAAACAAGCATAAGTTGGTTTTCTAAATTTGAGACCCTGTTCTGTTCTGTAATTCAGTTCCTGTGTAGCCAAGTTTACATTCCGTGTATTACTGATATCTTATGATGTTTCTTTTTCTGTGTGACTTATTTCAGTTAGAATCATCGTACCTGAATCCACTCATTGTGCTGCTACGGGCCTGATGACATAGATTTCACTGCTGAGTGATACTGCATTGTACGTAAGTACCACAAGTTCTTTATCCATTTTTCACTTTCTGTGATATTGAACTTGTACGGTAAACGAGGTTCTTGTAAACAGAGGCGTCCCAAACATTGGGGTGGCTGTATCTTTTTGATTTTAATTTCCCTAAGCTATAGGACCATAAGTGGAAGTGCCCTAGGCTCTGTTGCTTTGTTTTTTAGATGTTTCAGGAAACACCATACACTTCTCATAAGTGTCTGTTGGCAATTTACATCCCGCCCATCAGCATAACAAGGCTCCCAGTTCTCCATGGCCTGTCCTGCCTTTCTGGATTTTACACTTTTTTCAGATGGCCCTTTTGACCGGGGGGAAGTGAGACTTCATTGTAGTGCAGATTTCCTTTGCAAGCTTGCTTGGTTGGCCAAAAAGGGCGTATGCGTTTTTTCCTGAATATATTCAGGAAAAAACGCATACGCCCTTTTTGGCCAAGTGCATCATTGTGGACGTTCTGCCTCTTTTCCTATGCTTTCAATGCAATTCCAGTCTACCTCCTGAAATCGGTTTCCTGCAATTCTGCCCCGCTTTCAAGTCCTCTTGGCAGCCTTACTTCAGTATATTTTTGGACGATAGTTGTCATTTATAACTCTGCAGGTTTGTGAATTACAGTGCCCCTGAGCTCCTTTCTTCAACTCGTTTTCTTGTGAGCTGGCCGCAACACCGCAGGATGGCTTCAGGCCCTAATCTGGTTCCGGCACGGCACGCTGAGCCTTTGGTTATTTCCTCTTCCTGGTGGGAAATGAGAGTTAAATTTGCCCGTCCAGACACCTCCAGCTAGTCTCTCATTGGTTCTCGCTATTCCTGTTCATCTTCCGCAGAAATTGCAAACTGGGCCAAACAGGAGGTTAAAGGGACTGACTCTCCAAGTCGGGAGAGTGTTAGTAAAGCGTCTGGAATGTTGCACCCGAGTACCAGGGTACGAAAACTGAGACATATTTGAACACGTCTCCCGATCACATGGTTGATCATACTCTAGGTTCCACATGCATGTTTTAGCTGAAGGAAGAATACCTTAAACGTGGGTAGTTGAAACCCGTGGAATGGGTACCATGCAATATGACTTCAAAGGGTCTTCATTTGCTCACCGAACCTCTCCAATCCTATCACTGCTGCGTTTATGTCCCTGTACACATGCTTGATTCTCTTTCGGAGACATAGCAATCCATAGGTTTTAAGATACTTAAGAGTCAGGTACATTCTTAGGCGTTTAATATGGGGTGTTGAGTCCATTTCGTTGAGCAAGGAGTAGCTCTTGTCTATTCCATATTTGGCTTAAGGAACTTTATCTGTGCTCATTTCAATCTCTGGTTTTATGCAGCACCCCAACTCACCTTTCCCCTTAAACAAGCATAAGTTGGTTTTCTAAATTTGAGACCCTGTTCTGTTCTGTAATTCAGTTCCTGTGTAGCCAAGTTTACATTCCGTGTATTACTGATATCTTATGATGTTTCTTTTTCTGTGTGACTTATTTCAGTTAGAATCATCGTACCTGAATCCACTCATTGTGCTGCTACGGGCCTGATGACATAGATTTCACTGCTGAGTGATACTGCATTGTACGTAAGTACCACAAGTTCTTTATCCATTTTTCACTTTCTGTGATATTGAACTTGTACGGTAAACGAGGTTCTTGTAAACAGAGGCGTCCCAAACATTGGGGTGGCTGTATCTTTTTGATTTTAATTTCCCTAAGCTATAGGACCATAAGTGGAAGTGCCCTAGGCTCTGTTGCTTTGTTTTTTAGATGTTTCAGGAAACACCATACACTTCTCCCGAGTGTCTGTTGGCAATTTACATCCCGCCCATCAGCATAACAAGGCTCCCAGTTCTCCATGGCCTGTCCTGCCTTTCTGGATTTTACACTTTTTTCAGATGGCCCTTTTGACCGGGGGGAAGTGAGACTTCATTGTAGTGCAGATTTCCTTTGCAAGCTTGCTTGGTTGGCCAAAAAGGGCGTATGCGTTTTTTCCTGAATATATTCAGGAAAAAACGCATACGCCCTTTTTGGCCAAGTGCATCATTGTGGACGTTCTGCCTCTTTTCCTATGCTTTCAATGCAATTCCAGTCTACCTCCTGAAATCGGTTTCCTGCAATTCTGCCCCGCTTTCAAGTCCTCTTGGCAGCCTTACTTCAGTATATTTTTGGACGATAGTTGTCATTTATAACTCTGCAGGTTTGTGAATTACAGTGCCCCTGAGCTCCTTTCTTCAACTCGTTTTCTTGTGAGCTGGCCGCAACACCGCAGGATGGCTTCAGGCCCTAATCTGGTTCCGGCACGGCACGCTGAGCCTTTGGTTATTTCCTCTTCCTGGTGGGAAATGAGAGTTAAATTTGCCCGTCCAGACACCTCCAGCTAGTCTCTCATTGGTTCTCGCTATTCCTGTTCATCTTCCGCAGAAATTGCAAACTGGGCCAAACAGGAGGTTAAAGGGACTGACTCTCCAAGTCGGGAGAGTGTTAGTAAAGCGTCTGGAATGTTGCACCCGAGTACCAGGGTACGAAAACTGAGACATATTTGAACACGTCTCCCGATCACATGGTTGATCATACTCTAGGTTCCACATGCATGTTTTAGCTGAAGGAAGAATACCTTAAACCTGGGTAGTTGAAACCCGTGGAATGGGTACCATGCAATATGACTTCAAAGGGTCTTCATTTGCTCACCGAACCTCTCCAATCCTATCACTGCTGCGTTTATGTCCCTGTACACATGCTTGATTCTCTTTCGGAGACATAGCAATCCATAGGTTTTAAGATACTTAAGAGTCAGGTACATTCTTAGGCGTTTAATATGGGGTGTTGAGTCCATTTCGTTGAGCAAGGAGTAGCTCTTGTCTATTCCATATTTGGCTTAAGGAACTTTATCTGTGCTCATTTCAATCTCTGGTTTTATGCAGCACCCCAACTCACCTTTACCCTTAAACAAGCATAAGTTGGTTTTCTAAATTTGAGACCCTGTTCTGTTCTGTAATTCAGTTCCTGTGTAGCCAAGTTTACATTCCGTGTATTACTGATATCTTATGATGTTTCTTTTTCTGTGTGACTTATTTTAGTTAGAATCATCATACCTGAATCCACTCATTGTGCTGCTACGGGCCTGATGACATAGATTTCACTGCTGAGTGATACTGCATTGTACGTAAGTACCACAAGTTCTTTATCCATTTTTCACTTTCTGTGATATTGAACTTGTACGGTAAACGAGGTTCTTGTAAACAGAGGCGTCCCAAACATTGGGGTGGCTGTATCTTTTTGATTTTAATTTCCCTAAGCTATAGGACCATAAGTGGAAGTGCCCTAGGCTCTGTTGCTTTGTTTTTTAGACGTTTCAGGAAACACCATACACTTCTCATAAGTGTCTGTTGGCAATTTACATCCCGCCCATCAGCATAACAAGGCTCCCAGTTCTCCATGGCCTGTCCTGCCTTTCTGGATTTTACACTTTTTTCAGATGGCCCTTTTGACCGGGGGGAAGTGAGACTTCATTGTAGTGCAGATTTCCTTTGCAAGCTTGCTTGGTTGGCCAAAAAGGGCGTATGCGTTTTTTCCTGAATATATTCAGGAAAAAACGCATACGCCCTTTTTGGCCAAGTGCATCATTGTGGACGTTCTGCCTCTTTTCCTATGCTTTCAATGCAATTCCAGTCTACCTCCTGAAATCGGTTTCCTGCAATTCTGCCCCGCTTTCAAGTCCTCTTGGCAGCCTTACTTCAGTATATTTTTGGACGATAGTTGTCATTTATAACTCTGCAGGTTTGTGAATTACAGTGCCCCTGAGCTCCTTTCTTCAACTCGTTTTCTTGTGAGCTGGCCGCAACACCGCAGGATGGCTTCAGGCCCTAATCTGGTTCCGGCACGGCACGCTGAGCCTTTGGTTATTTCCTCTTCCTGGTGGGAAATGAGAGTTAAATTTGCCCGTCCAGACACCTCCAGCTAGTCTCTCATTGGTTCTCGCTATTCCTGTTCATCTTCCGCAGAAATTGCAAACTGGGCCAAACAGGAGGTTAAAGGGACTGACTCTCCAAGTCGGGAGAGTGTTAGTAAAGCGTCTGGAATGTTGCACCCGAGTACCAGGGTACGAAAACTGAGACATATTTGAACACGTCTCCCGATCACATGGTTGATCATACTCTAGGTTCCACATGCATGTTTTAGCTGAAGGAAGAATACCTTAAACCTGGAGAGTTGAGACCCGTGGAATGGGTACCATGCAATATGACTTCAAAGGGTCTTCATTTGCTCACCGAACCTCTCCAATCCTATCACTGCTGCGTTTATGTCCCTGTACACATGCTTGATTCTCTTTCGGAGACATAGCAATCCATAGGTTTTAAGATACTTAAGAGTCAGGTACATTCTTAGGCGTTTAATATGCGGTGTTGAGTCCATTTCGTTGAGCAAGGAGTAGCTCTTGTCTATTCCATATTTGGCTTAAGGAACTTTATCTGTGTTCATTTCAATCTCTGGTTTTATGCAGCACCCCAACTCACCTTTACCCTTAAACAAGCATAAGTTGGTTTTCTAAATTTGAGACCCTGTTCTGTTCTGTAATTCAGTTCCTGTGTAGCCAAGTTTACATTCCGTGTATTACTGATATCTTATGATGTTTCTTTTTCTGTGTGACTTATTTCAGTTAGAATCATCGTACCTGAATCCACTCATTGTGCTGCTACGGGCCTGATGACATAGATTTCACTGCTGAGTGATACTGCATTGTACGTAAGTACCACAAGTTCTTTATCCATTTTTCACTTTCTGTGATATTGAACTTGTACGGTAAACGAGGTTCTTGTAAACAGAGGCGTCCCAAACATTGGGGTGGCTGTATCTTTTTGATTTTAATTTCCCTAAGCTATAGGACCATAAGTGGAAGTGCCCTAGGCTCTGTTGCTTTGTTTTTTAGATGTTTCAGGAAACACCATACACTTCTCCCGAGTGTCTGTTGGCAATTTACATCCCGCCCATCAGCATAACAAGGCTCCCAGTTCTCCATGGCCTGTCCTGCCTTTCTGGATTTTACACTTTTTTCAGATGGCCCTTTTGACCGGGGGGAAGTGAGACTTCATTGTAGTGCAGATTTCCTTTGCAAGCTTGCTTGGTTGGCCAAAAAGGGCGTATGCGTTTTTTCCTGAATATATTCAGGAAAAAACGCATACGCCCTTTTTGGCCAAGTGCATCATTGTGGACGTTCTGCCTCTTTTCCTATGCTTTCAATGCAATTCCAGTCTACCTCCTGAAATCGGTTTCCTGCAATTCTGCCCCGCTTTCAAGTCCTCTTGGCAGCCTTACTTCAGTATATTTTTGGACGATAGTTGTCATTTATAACTCTGCAGGTTTGTGAATTACAGTGCCCCTGAGCTCCTTTCTTCAACTCGTTTTCTTGTGAGCTGGCCGCAACACCGCAGGATGGCTTCAGGCCCTAATCTGGTTCCGGCACGGCACGCTGAGCCTTTGGTTATTTCCTCTTCCTGGTGGGAAATGAGAGTTAAATTTGCCCGTCCAGACACCTCCAGCTAGTCTCTCATTGGTTCTCGCTATTCCTGTTCATCTTCCGCAGAAATTGCAAACTGGGCCAAACAGGAGGTTAAAGGGACTGACTCTCCAAGTCGGGAGAGTGTTAGTAAAGCGTCTGGAATGTTGCACCCGAGTACCAGGGTACGAAAACTGAGACATATTTGAACACGTCTCCCGATCACATGGTTGATCATACTCTAGGTTCCACATGCATGTTTTAGCTGAAGGAAGAATACCTTAAACCTGGGTAGTTGAAACCCGTGGAATGGGTACCATGCAATATGACTTCAAAGGGTCTTCATTTGCTCACCGAACCTCTCCAATCCTATCACTGCTGCGTTTATGTCCCTGTACACATGCTTGATTCTCTTTCGGAGACATAGCAATCCATAGGTTTTAAGATACTTAAGAGTCAGGTACATTCTTAGGCGTTTAATATGCGGTGTGAGTCCATTTCGTTGAGCAAGGAGTAGCTCTTGTCTATTCCATATTTGGCTTAAGGAACTTTATCTGTGCTCATTTCAATCTCTGGTTTTATGCAGCACCCCAACTCACCTTTCCCCTTAAACAAGCATAAGTTGGTTTTCTAAATTTGAGACCCTGTTCTGTTCTGTAATTCAGTTCCTGTGTAGCCAAGTTTACATTCCGTGTATTACTGATATCTTATGATGTTTCTTTTTCTGTGTGACTTATTTCAGTTAGAATCATCGTACCTGAATCCACTCATTGTGCTGCTACGGGCCTGATGACATAGATTTCACTGCTGAGTGATACTGCATTGTACGTAAGTACCACAAGTTCTTTATCCATTTTTCACTTTCTGTGATATTGAACTTGTACGGTAAACGAGGTTCTTGTAAACAGAGGCGTCCCAAACATTAGGGTGGCTGTATCTTTTTGATTTTAATTTCCCTAAGCTATAGGACCATAAGTGGAAGTGGCCTAGGCTCTGTTGCTTTGTTTTTTAGACGTTTCAGGAAACACCATACACTTCTCCCGAGTGTCTGTTGGCAATTTACATCCCGCCCATCAGCATAACAAGGCTCCCAGTTCTCCATGGCCTGTCCTGCCTTTCTGGATTTTACACTTTTTTCAGATGGCCCTTTTGACCGGGGGGAAGTGAGACTTCATTGTAGTGCAGATTTCCTTTGCAAGCTTGCTTGGTTGGCCAAAAAGGGCGTATGCGTTTTTTCCTGAATATATTCAGGAAAAAACGCATACGCCCTTTTTGGCCAAGTGCATCATTGTGGACGTTCTGCCTCTTTTCCTATGCTTTCAATGCAATTCCAGTCTACCTCCTGAAATCGGTTTCCTGCAATTCTGCCCCGCTTTCAAGTCCTCTTGGCAGCCTTACTTCAGTATATTTTTGGACGATAGTTGTCATTTATAACTCTGCAGGTTTGTGAATTACAGTGCCCCTGAGCCCCTTTCTTCAACTCGTTTTCTTGTGAGCTGGCCGCAACACCGCAGGATGGCTTCAGGCCCTAATCTGGTTCCGGCACGGCACGCTGAGCCTTTGGTTATTTCCTCTTCCTGGTGGGAAATGAGAGTTAAATTTGCCCGTCCAGACACCTCCAGCTAGTCTCTCATTGGTTCTCGCTATTCCTGTTCATCTTCCGCAGAAATTGCAAACTGGGCCAAACAGGAGGTTAAAGGGACTGACTCTCCAAGTCGGGAGAGTGTTAGTAAAGCGTCTGGAATGTTGCACCCGAGTACCAGGGTACGAAAACTGAGACATATTTGAACACGTCTCCCGATCACATGGTTGATCATACTCTAGGTTCCACATGCATGTTTTAGCTGAAGGAAGAATACCTTAAACCTGGGTAGTTGAAACCCGTGGAATGGGTACCATGCAATATGACTTCAAAGGGTCTTCATTTGCTCACCGAACCTCTCCAATCCTATCACTGCTGCGTTTATGTCCCTGTACACATGCTTGATTCTCTTTCGGAGACATAGCAATCCATAGGTTTTAAGATACTTAAGAGTCAGGTACATTCTGAGGCGTTTAATATGCGGTGTTGAGTCCATTTCATTGAGCAAGGAGTAGCTCTTGTCTATTCCATATTTGGCTTAAGGAACTTTATCTGTGCTCATTTCAATCTCTGGTTTTATGCAGCACCCCAACTCACCTTTACCCTTAAACAAGCATAAGTTGGTTTTCTAAATTTGAGACCCTGTTCTGTTCTGTAATTCAGTTCCTGTGTAGCCAAGTGTACATTCTGTGTATTACTGATATCTTATGATGTTTCTTTTTCTGTGTGACTTATTTCAGTTAGAATCATCGTACCTGAATCCACTCATTGTGCTGCTACGGGCCTGATGACATAGATTTCACTGCTGAGTGATACTGCATTGTACGTAAGTACCACAAGTTCTTTATCCATTTTTCACTTTCTGTGATATTGAACTTGTACGGTAAACGAGGTTCTTGTAAACAGAGGCGTCCCAAACATTGGGGTGGCTGTATCTTTTTGATTTTAATTTCCCTAAGCTATAGGACCATAAGTGGAAGTGCCCTAGGCTCTGTTGCTTTGTTTTTTAGACGTTTCAGGAAACACCATACACTTCTCCCGAGTGTCTGTTGGCAATTTACATCCCGCCCATCAGCATAACAAGGCTCCCAGTTCTCCATGGCCTGTCCTGCCTTTCTGGATTTTACACTTTTTTCAGATGGCCCTTTTGACCGGGGGGAAGTGAGACTTCATTGTAGTGCAGATTTCCTTTGCAAGCTTGCTTGGTTGGCCAAAAAGGGCGTATGCGTTTTTTCCTGAATATATTCAGGAAAAAACGCATACGCCCTTTTTGGCCAAGTGCATCATTGTGGACGTTCTGCCTCTTTTCCTATGCTTTCAATGCATTCCAGTCTACCTCCTGAAATCGGTTTCCTGCAATTCTGCCCCGCTTTCAAGTCCTCTTGGCAGCCTTACTTCAGTATATTTTTGGACGATAGTTGTCATTTATAACTCTGCAGGTTTGTGAATTACAGTGCCCCTGAGCTCCTTTCTTCAACTCGTTTTCTTGTGAGCTGGCCGCAACACCGCAGGATGGCTTCAGGCCCTAATCTGGTTCCGGCACGGCACGCTGAGCCTTTGGTTATTTCCTCTTCCTGGTGGGAAATGAGAGTTAAATTTGCCCGTCCAGACACCTCCAGCTAGTCTCTCATTGGTTCTCGCTATTCCTGTTCATCTTCCGCAGAAATTGCAAACTGGGCCAAACAGGAGGTTAAAGGGACTGACTCTCCAAGTCGGGAGAGTGTTAGTAAAGCGTCTGGAATGTTGCACCCGAGTACCAGGGTACGAAAACTGAGACATATTTGAACACGTCTCCCGATCACATGGTTGATCATACTCTAGGTTCCACATGCATGTTTTAGCTGAAGGAAGAATACCTTAAACCTGGAGAGTTGAGACCCGTGGAATGGGTACCATGCAATATGACTTCAAAGGGTCTTCATTTGCTCACCGAACCTCTCCAATCCTATCACTGCTGCGTTTATGTCCCTGTACACATGCTTGATTCTCTTTCGGAGACATAGCAATCCATAGGTTTTAAGATACTTAAGAGTCAGGTACATTCTTAGGCGTTTAATATGCGGTGTTGAGTCCATTTCGTTGAGCAAGGAGTAGCTCTTGTCTATTCCATATTTGGCTTAAGGAACTTTATCTGTGCTCATTTCAATCTCTGGTTTTATGCAGCACCCCAACTCACCTTTCCCCTTAAACAAGCATAAGTTGGTTTTCTAAATTTGAGACCCTGTTCTGTTCTGTAATTCAGTTCCTGTGTAGCCAAGTTTACATTCCGTGTATTACTGATATCTTATGATGTTTCTTTTTCTGTGTGACTTATTTCAGTTAGAATCATCGTACCTGAATCCACTCATTGTGCTGCTACGGGCCTGATGACATAGATTTCACTGCTGAGTGATACTGCATTGTACGTAAGTACCACAAGTTCTTTATCCATTTTTCACTTTCTGTGATATTGAACTTGTACGGTAAACGAGGTTCTTGTAAACAGAGGCGTCCCAAACATTGGGGTGGCTGTATCTTTTTGATTTTAATTTCCCTAAGCTATAGGACCATAAGTGGAAGTGCCCTAGGCTCTGTTGCTTTGTTTTTTAGATGTTTCAGGAAACACCATACACTTCTCCCAAGTGTCTGTTGGCAATTTACATCCCGCCCATCAGCATAACAAGGCTCCCAGTTCTCCATGGCCTGTCCTGCCTTTCTGGATTTTACACTTTTTTCAGATGGCCCTTTTGACCGGGGGGAAGTGAGACTTCATTGTAGTGCAGATTTCCTTTGCAAGCTTGCTTGGTTGGCCAAAAAGGGCGTATGCGTTTTTTCCTGAATATATTCAGGAAAAAACGCATACGCCCTTTTTGGCCAAGTGCATCATTGTGGACGTTCTGCCTCTTTTCCTATGCTTTCAATGCAATTCCAGTCTACCTCCTGAAATCGGTTTCCTGCAATTCTGCCCCGCTTTCAAGTCCTCTTGGCAGCCTTACTTCAGTATATTTTTGGACGATAGTTGTCATTTATAACTCTGCAGGTTTGTGAATTACAGTGCCCCTGAGCTCCTTTCTTCAACTCGTTTTCTTGTGAGCTGGCCGCAACACCGCAGGATGGCTTCAGGCCCTAATCTGGTTCCGGCACGGCACGCTGAGCCTTTGGTTATTTCCTCTTCCTGGTGGGAAATGAGAGTTAAATTTGCCCGTCCAGACACCTCCAGCTAGTCTCTCATTGGTTCTCGCTATTCCTGTTCATCTTCCGCAGAAATTGCAAACTGGGCCAAACAGGAGGTTAAAGGGACTGACTCTCCAAGTCGGGAGAGTGTTAGTAAAGCGTCTGGAATGTTGCACCCGAGTACCAGGGTACGAAAACTGAGACATAATTGAACACGTCTCCCGATCACATGGTTGATCATACTCTAGGTTCCACATGCATGTTTTAGCTGAAGGAAGAATACCTTAAACCTGGGTAGTTGAAACCCGTGGAATGGGTACCATGCAATATGACTTCAAAGGGTCTTCATTTGCTCACCGAACCTCTCCAATCCTATCACTGCTGCGTTTATGTCCCTGTACACATGCTTGATTCTCTTTCGGAGACATAGCAATCCATAGGTTTTAAGATACTTAAGAGTCAGGTACATTCTTAGGCGTTTAATATGCGGTGTTGAGTCCATTTCGTTGAGCAAGGAGTAGCTCTTGTCTATTCCATATTTGGCTTAAGGAACTTTATCTGTGCTCATTTCAATCTCTGGTTTTATGCAGCACCCCAACTCACCTTTACCCTTAAACAAGCATAAGTTGGTTTTCTAAATTTGAGACCCTGTTCTGTTCTGTAATTCAGTTCCTGTGTAGCCAAGTTTACATTCCGTGTATTACTGATATCTTATGATGTTTCTTTTTCTGTGTGACTTATTTCAGTTAGAATCATCGTACCTGAATCCACTCATTGTGCTGCTACGGGCCTGATGACATAGATTTCACTGCTGAGTGATACTGCATTGTACGTAAGTACCACAAGTTCTTTATCCATTTTTCACTTTCTGTGATATTGAACTTGTACGGTAAACGAGGTTCTTGTAAACAGAGGCGTCCCAAACATTGGGGTGGCTGTATCTTTTTGATTTTAATTTCCCTAAGCTATAGGACCATAAGTGGAAGTGCCCTAGGCTCTGTTGCTTTGTTTTTTAGATGTTTCAGGAAACACCATACACTTCTCCCGAGTGTCTGTTGGCAGTGTACATCCCGCCCATCAGTATAACAAGGCTCCCAGTTCTCCATGGCCTGTCCTGCCTTTCTGGATTTTACACTTTTTTCAGATGGCCCTTTTGACCAGGGGGAAGTGAGACTTCATTGTAGTGCAGATTTCCTTTGCAAGCTTGCTTGGTTGGCCAAAAAGTGCGTATGCGTTTTTTCCTGAATATATTCAGGAAAAAACGCATACGCCCTTTTTGGCCAAGTGCATCATTGTGGACGTTCTGCCTCTTTTCCTATGCTTTCAATGCAATTCCAGTCTACCTCCTGAAATCGGTTTCCTGCAATTCTGCCCCGCTTTCAAGTCCTCTTGGCAGCCTTACTTCAGTATATTTTTGGACGATAGTTGTCATTTATAACTCTGCAGGTTTGTGAATTACAGTGCCCCTGAGCTCCTTTCTTCAAGTCGTTTTCTTGTGAGCTGGCCGCAACACCGCAGGATGGCTTCAGGCCCTAATCTGGTTCCGGCATGGCACGCTGAGCCTTTGGTTATTTCCTCTTCCTGGTGGGAAATGAGAGTTAAATTTGCCCGTCCAGACACCTCCAGCTAGTCTCTCATTGGTTCTCGCTATTCCTGTTCATCTTCCGCAGAAATTGCAAACTGGGCCAAACAGGAGGTTAAAGGGACTGACTCTCCAAGTCGGGAGAGTGTTAGTAAAGCGTCTGGAATGTTGCACCCGAGTACCAGGGTACGAAAACTGAGACATATTTGAACACGTCTCCCGATCACATGGTTGATCATACTCTAGGTTCCACATGCATGTTTTAGCTGAAGGAAGAATACCTTAAACCTGGGTAGTTGAAACCCGTGGAATGGGTACCATGCAATATGACTTCAAAGGGTCTTCATTTGCTCACCGAACCTCTCCAATCCTATCACTGCTGCGTTTATGTCCCTGTACACATGCTTGATTCTCTTTCGGAGACATAGCAATCCATAGGTTTTAAGATACTTAAGAGTCAGGTACATTCTTAGGCGTTTAATATGGGGTGTTGAGTCCATTTCGTTGAGCAAGGAGTAGCTCTTGTCTATTCCATATTTGGCTTAAGGAACTTTATCTGTGCTCATTTCAATCTCTGGTTTTATGCAGCACCCCAACTCACCTTTACCCTTAAACAAGCATAAGTTGGTTTTCTAAATTTGAGACCCTGTTCTGTTCTGTAATTCAGTTCCTGTGTAGCCAAGTTTACATTCCGTGTATTACTGATATCTTATGATGTTTCTTTTTCTGTGTGACTTATTTCAGTTAGAATCATCGTACCTGAATCCACTCATTGTGCTGCTACGGGCCTGATGACATAGATTTCACTGCTGAGTGATACTGCATTGTACGTAAGTACCACAAGTTCTTTATCCATTTTTCACTTTCTGTGATATTGAACTTGTACGGTAAACGAGGTTCTTGTAAACAGAGGCGTCCCAAACATTGGGGTGGCTGTATCTTTTTGATTTTAATTTCCCTAAGCTATAGGACCATAAGTGGAAGTGCCCTAGGCTCTGTTGCTTTGTTTTTTAGACGTTTCAGGAAACACCATACACTTCTCCCGAGTGTCTGTTGGCAATTTACATCCCGCCCATCAGCATAACAAGGCTCCCAGTTCTCCATGGCCTGTCCTGCCTTTCTGGATTTTACACTTTTTTCAGATGGCCCTTTTGACCGGGGGGAAATGAGACTTCATTGTAGTGCAGATTTCCTTTGCAAGCTTGCTTGGTTGGCCAAAAAGGGCGTATGCGTTTTCTCCTGAATATATTCAGGAAAAAACGCATACACCCTTTTTGGCCAAGTGCATCATTGTGGACGTTCTGCCTCTTTTCCTATGCTTTCAATGCAATTCCAGTCTACCTCCTGAAATCGGTTTCCTGCAATTCTGCCCCGCTTTCAAGTCCTCTTGGCAGCCTTACTTCAGTATATTTTTGGACGATAGTTGTCATTTATAACTCTGCAGGTTTGTGAATTACAGTGCCCCTGAGCTCCTTTCTTCAACTCGTTTTCTTGTGAGCTGGCCGCAACACCGCAGGATGGCTTCAGGCCCTAATCTGGTTCCGGCACGGCACGCTGAGCCTTTGGTTATTTCCTCTTCCTGGTGGGAAATGAGAGTTAAATTTGCCCGTCCAGACACCTCCAGCTAGTCTCTCATTGGTTCTCGCTATTCCTGTTCATCTTCCGCAGAAATTGCAAACTGGGCCAAACAGGAGGTTAAAGGGACTGACTCTCCAAGTCGGGAGAGTGTTAGTAAAGCGTCTGGAATGTTGCACCTGAGTACCAGGTTACGAAAACTGAGACATATTTGAACACGTCTCCCGATCACATGGTTGATCATACTCTAGGTTCCACATGCATGTTTTAGCTGAAGGAAGAATACCTTAAACCTGGGTAGTTGAAACCCGTGGAATGGGTACCATGCAATATGACTTCAAAGGGTCTTCATTTGCTCACCGAACCTCTCCAATCCTATCACTGCTGCGTTTATGTCCCTGTACACATGCTTGATTCTCTTTTGGAGACATAGCAATCCATAGGTTTTAAGATACTTAAGAGTCAGGTACATTCTTAGGCGTTTAATATGGGGTGTTGAGTCCATTTCGTTGAGCAAGGAGTAGCTCTTGTCTATTCCATATTTGGCTTAAGGAACTTTATCTGTGCTCATTTCAATCTCTGGTTTTATGCAGCACCCCAACTCACCTTTACCCTTAAACAAGCATAAGTTGGTTTTCTAAATTTGAGACCCTGTTCTGTTCTGTAATTCAGTTCCTGTGTAGCCAAGTTTACATTCCGTGTATTACTGATATCTTATGATGTTTCTTTTTCTGTGTGACTTATTTCAGTTAGAATCATCGTACCTGAATCCACTCATTGTGCTGCTACGGGCCTGATGACATAGATTTCACTGCTGAGTGATACTGCATTGTACGTAAGTACCACAAGTTCTTTATCCATTTTTCACTTTCTGTGATATTGAACTTGTACGGTAAACGAGGTTCTTGTAAACAGAGGCGTCCCAAACATTGGGGTGGCTGTATCTTTTTGATTTTAATTTCCCTAAGCTATAGGACCATAAGTGGAAGTGCCCTAGGCTCTGTTGCTTTGTTTTTTAGACGTTTCAGGAAACACCATACACTTCTCCCGAGTGTCTGTTGGCAATTTACATCCCGCCCATCAGCATAACAAGGCTCCCAGTTCTCCATGGCCTGTCCTGCCTTTCTGGATTTTACACTTTTTTCAGATGGCCCTTTTGACCGGGGGGAAGTGAGACTTCATTGTAGTGCAGATTTCCTTTGCAAGCTTGCTTGGTTGGCCAAAAAGGGCGTATGCGTTTTCTCCTGAATATATTCAGGAAAAAACGCATACGCCCTTTTTGGCCAAGTGCATCATTGTGGACGTTCTGCCTCTTTTCCTATGCTTTCGATGCAATTCCAGTCTACCTCCTGAAATCGGTTTCCTGCAATTCTGCCCCGCTTTCAAGTCCTCTTGGCAGCCTTACTTCAGTATATTTTTGGACGATAGTTGTCATTTATAACTCTGCAGGTTTGTGAATTACAGTGCCCCTGAGCTCCTTTCTTCAACTCGTTTTCTTGTGAGCTGGCCGCAACACCGCAGGATGGCTTCAGGCCCTAATCTGGTTCCGGCACGGCACGCTGAGCCTTTGGTTATTTCCTCTTCCTGGTGGGAAATGAGAGTTAAATTTGCCCGTCCAGACACCTCCAGCTAGTCTCTCATTGGTTCTCGCTATTCCTGTTCATCTTCCGCAGAAATTGCAAACTGGGCCAAACAGGAGGTTAAAGGGACTGACTCTCCAAGTCGGGAGAGTGTTAGTAAAGCGTCTGGAATGTTGCACCTGAGTACCAGGTTACGAAAACTGAGACATATTTGAACACGTCTCCCGATCACATGGTTGATCATACTCTAGGTTCCACATGCATGTTTTAGCTGAAGGAAGAATACCTTAAACCTGGGTAGTTGAAACCCGTGGAATGGGTACCATGCAATATGACTTCAAAGGGTCTTCATTTGCTCACCGAACCTCTCCAATCCTATCACTGCTGCGTTTATGTCCCTGTACACATGCTTGATTCTCTTTCGGAGACATAGCAATCCATAGGTTTTAAGATACTTAAGTGTCAGGTACATTCTTAGGCGTTTAATATGCGGTGTTGAGTCCATTTCGTTGAGCAAGGAGTAGCTCTTGTCTATTCCATATTTGGCTTAAGGAACTTTATCTGTGCTCATTTCAATCTCTGGTTTTATGCAGCACCCCAACTCACCTTTCCCCTTAAACAAGCATAAGTTGGTTTTCTAAATTTGAGACCCTGTTCTGTTCTGTAATTCAGTTCCTGTGTAGCCAAGTTTACATTCCGTGTATTACTGATATCTTATGATGTTTCTTTTTCTGTGTGACTTATTTCAGTTAGAATCATCGTACCTGAATCCACTCATTGTGCTGCTACGGGCCTGATGACATAGATTTCACTGCTGAGTGATACTGCATTGTACGTAAGTACCACAAGTTCTTTATCCATTTTTCACTTTCTGTGATATTGAACTTGTACGGTAAACGAGGTTCTTGTAAACAGAGGCGTCCCAAACATTGGGGTGGCTGTATCTTTTTGATTTTAATTTCCCTAAGCTATAGGACCATAAGTGGAAGTGCCCTAGGCTCTGTTGCTTTGTTTTTTAGACGTTTCAGGAAACACCATACACTTCTCCCGAGTGTCTGTTGGCAATTTACATCCCGCCCATCAGCATAACAAGGCTCCCAGTTCTCCATGGCCTGTCCTGCCTTTCTGGATTTTACACTTTTTTCAGATGGCCCTTTTGACCGGGGGGAAGTGAGACTTCATTGTAGTGCAGATTTCCTTTGCAAGCTTGCTTGGTTGGCCAAAAAGGGCGTATGCGTTTTTTCCTGAATATATTCAGGAAAAAACGCATACGCCCTTTTTGGCCAAGTGCATCATTGTGGACGTTCTGCCTCTTTTCCTATGCTTTCAATGCAATTCCAGTCTACCTCCTGAAATCGGTTTCCTGCAATTCTGCCCCGCTTTCAAGTCCTCTTGGCAGCCTTACTTCAGTATATTTTTGGACGATAGTTGTCATTTATAACTCTGCAGGTTTGTGAATTACAGTGCCCCTGAGCTCCTTTCTTCAACTCGTTTTCTTTTGAGCTGGCCGCAACACCGCAGGATGGCTTCAGGCCCTAATCTGGTTCCGGCACGGCACGCTGAGCCTTTGGTTATTTCCTCTTCCTGGTGGGAAATGAGAGTTAAATTTGCCCGTCCAGACACCTCCAGCTAGTCTCTCATTGGTTCTCGCTATTCCTGTTCATCTTCCGCAGAAATTGCAAACTGGGCCAAACAGGAGGTTAAAGGGACTGACTCTCCAAGTCGGGAGAGTGTTAGTAAAGCGTCTGGAATGTTGCACCCGAGTACCAGGGTACGAAAACTGAGACATATTTGAACACGTCTCCCGATCACATGGTTGGTCATACTCTAGGTTCCACATGCATGTTTTAGCTGAAGGAAGAATACCTTAAACCTGGGTAGTTGAAACCCGTGGAATGTTTACCATGCAATATGACTTCAAAGGGTCTTCATTTGCTCACCGAACCTCTCCAATCCTATCACTGCTGCGTTTATGTCCCTGTACACACGCTTGATTCTCTTTCGGAGTCATAGCAATCCATAGGTTTTAAGATACTTAAGAGTCAGGTACATTCTTAGGCGTTTAATATGCGGTGTTGAGTCCATTTCGTTGAGCAAGGAGTAGCTCTTGTCTATTCCATATTTGGCTTAAGGAACTTTATCTGTGCTCATTTCAATCTCTGGTTTTATGCAGCACCCCAACTCACCTTTCCCCTTAAGCAAGCATAAGTTGGTTTTCTAAATTTGAGACCCTGTTCTGTTCTGTAATTCAGTTCCTGTAGAGCCAACTTTACATTCCGTGTATTACTGATATCTTATGATGTTTCTTTTTCTGTGTGACTTATTTCAGTTAGAATCATCGTACCTGAATCCACTCATTGTGCTGCTACGGGCCTGATGACATAGATTTCACTGCTGAGTGATACTGCATTGTACGTAAGTACCACAAGTTCTTTATCCATTTTTCACTTTCTGTGATATTGAACTTGTACGGTAAATGAGGTTCTTGTAAACAGAGGCATCCCAAACATTGGAGTGGCTGTATCATTTTGATTTTAATTTCCGTAAGCTATAGGACCATAAGTGGAAGTGCCCTAGGCTCTGTTGCTTTGTTTTTTAGACGTTTCAGGAAACACCATACACTTCTCCCGAGTGTCTGTTGGCAATTTACATCCCGCCCATCAGCATAACAAGGCTCCCAGTTCTCCATGGCCTGTCCTGCCTTTCTGGATTTTACACTTTTTTCAGATGGCCCTTTTGACCGGGGGGAAGTGAGACTTCATTGTAGTGCAGATTTCCTTTGCAAGCTTGCTTGGTTGGCCAAAAAGGGCGTATGCGTTTTTTCCTGAATATATTCAGGAAAAAACGCATACGCCCTTTTTGGCCAAGTGCATCATTGTGGACGTTCTGCCTCTTTTCCTATGCTTTCAATGCAATTCCAGTCTACCTCCTGAAATCGGTTTCCTGCAATTCTGCCCCGCTTTCAAGTCCTCTTGGCACCCTTACTTCAGTATATTTTTGGACGATAGTTGTCATTTATAACTCTGCAGGTTTGTGAATTACAGTGCCCCTGAGCTCCTTTCTTCAACTCGTTTTCTTGTGAGCTGGCCGCACACCGCAGGATGGCTTCAGGCCCTAATCTGGTTCCGGCACGGCACGCTGAGCCTTTGGTTATTTCCTCTTCCTGGTGGGAAATGAGAGTTAAATTTGCCCGTCCAGACACCTCCAGCTAGTCTCTCATTGGTTCTCGCTATTCCTGTTCATCTTCCGCAGAAATTGCAAACTGGGCCAAACAGGAGGTTAAAGGGACTGACTCTCCAAGTCGGGAGAGTGTTAGTAAAGCGTCTGGAATGTTGCACCCGAGTACCAGGGTACGAAAACTGAGACATATTTGAACACGTCTCCCGATCACATGGTTGATCATACTCTAGGTTCCACATGCATGTTTTAGCTGAAGGAAGAATACCTTAAACCTGGGTAGTTGAAACCCGTGGAATGGGTACCATGCAATATGACTTCAAAGGGTCTTCATTTGCTCACCGAACCTCTCCAATCCTACAACTGCTGCGTTTATGTCCCTGTACACATGCTTGATTCTCTTTCGGAGACATAGCAATCCATAGGTTTTAAGATACTTAAGAGTCAGGTACATTCTTAGGCGTTTAATATGCGGTGTTGAGTCCATTTCGTTGAGCAAGGAGTAGCTCTTGTCTATTCCATATTTGGCTTAAGGAACTTTATCTGTGCTCATTTCAATCTCTGGTTTTATGCAGCACCCCAACTCACCTTTACCCTTAAACAAGCATAAGTTGGTTTTCTAAATTTGAGACCCTGTTCTGTTCTGTAATTCAGTTCCTGTGTAGCCAAGTTTACATTCCGTGTATTACTGATATCTTATGATGTTTCTTTTTCTGTGTGACTTATTTCAGTTAGAATCATCGTACCTGAATCCACTCATTGTGCTGCTACGGGCCTGATGACATAGATTTCACTGCTGAGTGATACTGCATTGTACGTAAGTACCACAAGTTCTTTATCCATTTTTCACTTTCTGTGATATTGAACTTGTACGGTAAACGAGGTTCTTGTAAACAGAGGCGTCCCAAACATTGGGGTGGCTGTATCTTTTTGATTTTAATTTCCCTAAGCTATAGGACCATAAGTGGAAGTGCCCTAGGCTCTGTTGCTTTGTTTTTTAGATGTTTCAGGAAACACCATACACTTCTCCCGAGTGTCTGTTGGCAATTTACATCCCGCCCATCAGCATAACAAGGCTCCCAGTTCTCCATGGCCTGTCCTGCCTTTCTGGATTTTACACTTTTTTCAGATGGCCCTTTTGACCGGGGGGAAGTGAGACTTCATTGTAGTGCAGATTTCCTTTGCAAGCTTGCTTGGTTGGCCAAAAAGGGCGTATGCGTTTTTTCCTGAATATATTCAGGAAAAAACGCATACGCCCTTTTTGGCCAAGTGCATCATTGTGGACGTTCTGCCTCTTTTCCTATGCTTTCAATGCAATTCCAGTCTACCTCCTGAAATCGGTTTCCTGCAATTCTGCCCCGCTTTCAAGTCCTCTTGGCAGCCTTACTTCAGTATATTTTTGGACGATAGTTGTCATTTATAACTCTGCAGGTTTGTGAATTACAGTGCCCCTGAGCTCCTTTCTTCAACTCGTTTTCTTGTGAGCTGGCCGCAACACCGCAGGATGGCTTCAGGCCCTAATCTGGTTCCGGCACGGCACGCTGAGCCTTTGGTTATTTCCTCTTCCTGGTGGGAAATGAGAGTTAAATTTGCCCGTCCAGACACCTCCAGCTAGTCTCTCATTGGTTCTCGCTATTCCTGTTCATCTTCCGCAGAAATTGCAAACTGGGCCAAACAGGAGGTTAAAGGGACTGACTCTCCAAGTCGGGAGAGTGTTAGTAAAGCGTCTGGAATGTTGCACCCGAGTACCAGGGTACGAAAACTGAGACATATTTGAACACGTCTCCCGATCACATGGTTGGTCATACTCTAGGTTCCACATGCATGTTTTAGCTGAAGGAAGAATACCTTAAACCTGGGTAGTTGAAACCCGTGGAATGGGTACCATGCAATATGACTTCAAAGGGTCTTCATTTGCTCACCGAACCTCTCCAATCCTATCACTGCTGCGTTTATGTCCCTGTACACACGCTTGATTCTCTTTCGGAGACATAGCAATCCATAGGTTTTAAGATACTTAAGAGTCAGGTACATTCTTAGGCGTTTAATATGCGGTGTTGAGTCCATTTCATTGAGCAAGGAGTAGCTCTTGTCTATTCCATATTTGGCTTAAGGAACTTTATCTGTGCTCATTTCAATCTCTGGTTTTATGCAGCACCCCAACTCACCTTTACCCTTAAACAAGCATAAGTTGGTTTTCTAAATTTGAGACCCTGTTCTGTTCTGTAATTCAGTTCCTGTAGAGCCAACTATACATTCCGTGTATTACTGATATCTTATGATGTTTCTTTTTCTGTGTGACTTATTTCAGTTAGAATCATCGTACCTGAATCCACTCATTGTGCTGCTACGGGCCTGATGACATAGATTTCACTGCTAAGTGATACTGCATTGTACGTAAGTACCACAAGTTCTTTATCCATTTTTCACTTTCTGTGATATTGAACTTGTACGGTAAATGAGGTTCTTGTAAACAGAGGCATCCCAAACATTGGAGTGGCTGTATCATTTTGATTTTAATTTCCGTAAGCTATAGGACCATAAGTGGAAGTGCCCTAGGCTCTGTTGCTTTGTTTTTTAGACGTTTCAGGAAACACCATACACTTCTCCCGAGTGTCTGTTGGCAATTTACATCCCGCCCATCAGCATAACAAGGCTCCCAGTTCTCCATGGCCTGTCCTGCCTTTCTGGATTTTACACTTTTTTCAGATGGCCCTTTTGACCGGGGGGAATTGAGACTTCATTGTAGTGCAGATTTCCTTTGCAAGCTTGCTTGGTTGGCCAAAAAGGGCGTATGCGTTTTTTCCTGAATATATTCAGGAAAAAACGCATACGCCCTTTTTGGCCAAGTGCATCATTGTGGACGTTCTGCCTCTTTTCCTATGCTTTCAATGCAATTCCAGTCTACCTCCTGAAATCGGTTTCCTGCAATTCTGCCCCGCTTTCAAGTCCTCTTGGCACCCTTACTTCAGTATATTTTTGGACGATAGTTGTCATTTATAACTCTGCAGGTTTGTGAATTACAGTGCCCCTGAGCTCCTTTCTTCAACTCGTTTTCTTGTGAGCTGGCCGCACACCGCAGGATGGCTTCAGGCCCTAATCTGGTTCCGGCACGGCACGCTGAGCCTTTGGTTATTTCCTCTTCCTGGTGGGAAATGAGAGTTAAATTTGCCCGTCCAGACACCTCCAGCTAGTCTCTCATTGGTTCTCGCTATTCCTGTTCATCTTCCGCAGAAATTGCAAACTGGGCCAAACAGGAGGTTAAAGGGACTGACTCTCCAAGTCGGGAGAGTGTTAGTAAAGCGTCTGGAATGTTGCACCCGAGTACCAGGGTACGAAAACTGAGACATATTTGAACACGTCTCCCGATCACATGGTTGATCATACTCTAGGTTCCACATGCATGTTTTAGCTGAAGGAAGAATACCTTAAACCTGGGTAGTTGAAACCCGTGGAATGGGTACCATGCAATATGACTTCAAAGGGTCTTCATTTGCTCACCGAACCTCTCCAATCCTACCACTGCTGCGTTTATGTCCCTGTACACATGCTTGATTCTCTTTCGGAGACATAGCAATCCATAGGTTTTAAGATACTTAAGAGTCAGGTACATTCTTAGGCGTTTAATATGCGGTGTTGAGTCCATTTCGTTGAGCAAGGAGTAGCTCTTGTCTATTCCATATTTGGCTTAAGGAACTTTATCTGTGCTCATTTCAATCTCTGGTTTTATGCAGCACCCCAACTCACCTTTACCCTTAAACAAGCATAAGTTGGTTTTCTAAATTTGAGACCCTGTTCTGTTCTGTAATTCAGTTCCTGTGTAGCCAAGTTTACATTCCGTGTATTACTGATATCTTATGATGTTTCTTTTTCTGTGTGACTTATTTCAGTTAGAATCATCGTACCTGAATCCACTCATTGTGCTGCTACGGGCCTGATGACATAGATTTCACTGCTGAGTGATACTGCATTGTACGTAAGTACCACAAGTTCTTTATCCATTTTTCACTTTCTGTGATATTGAACTTGTACGGTAAACGAGGTTCTTGTAAACAGAGGCGTCCCAAACATTGGGGTGGCTGTATCTTTTTGATTTTAATTTCCCTAAGCTATAGGACCATAAGTGGAAGTGCCCTAGGCTCTGTTGCTTTGTTTTTTAGACGTTTCAGGAAACACCATACACTTCTCCCGAGTGTCTGTTGGCAATTTACATCCCGCCCATCAGCATAACAAGGCTCCCAGTTCTCCATGGCCTGTCCTGCCTTTCTGGATTTTACACTTTTTTCAGATGGCCCTTTTGACCGGGGGGAAGTGAGACTTCATTGTAGTGCAGATTTCCTTTGCAAGCTTGCTTGGTTGGCCAAAAAGGGCGTATGCGTTTTTTCCTGAATATATTCAGGAAAAAACGCATACGCCCTTTTTGGCCAAGTGCATCATTGTGGACGTTCTGCCTCTTTTCCTATGCTTTCAATGCAATTCCAGTCTACCTCCTGAAATCGGTTTCCTGCAATTCTGACCCGCTTTCAAGTCCTCTTGGCAGCCTTACTTCAGTATATTTTTGGACGATAGTTGTCATTTATAACTCTGCAGGTTTGTGAATTACAGTGCCCCTGAGCTCCTTTCTTCAACTCGTTTTCTTGTGAGCTGGCCGCAACACCGCAGGATGGCTTCAGGCCCTAATCTGGTTCCGGCACGGCACGCTGAGCCTTTGGTTATTTCCTCTTCCTGGTGGGAAATGAGAGTTAAATTTGCCCGTCCAGACACCTCCAGCTAGTCTCTCATTGGTTCTCGCTATTCCTGTTCATCTTCCGCAGAAATTGCAAACTGGGCCAAACAGGAGGTTAAAGGGACTGACTCTCCAAGTCGGGAGAGTGTTAGTAAAGCGTCTGGAATGTTGCACCCGAGTACCAGGGTACGAAAACTGAGACATATTTGAACACGTCTCCCGATCACATGGTTGATCATACTCTAGGTTCCACATGCATGTTTTAGCTGAAGGAAGAATACCTTAAACCTGGGTAGTTGAAACCCGTGGAATGGGTACCATGCAATATGACTTCAAAGGGTCTTCATTTGCTCACCGAACCTCTCCAATCCTATCACTGCTGCGTTTATGTCCCTGTACACATGCTTGATTCTCTTTCAGAGACATAGCAATCCATAGGTTTTAAGATACTTAAGAGTCAGGTACATTCTTAGGCGTTTAATATGCGGTGTTGAGTCCATTTCGTTGAGCAAGGAATAGCTCTTGTCTATTCCATATTTGGCTTAAGGAACTTTATCTGTGCTCATTTCAATCTCTGGTTTTATGCAGCACCCCAACTCACCTTTACCCTTAAACAAGCATAAGTTGGTTTTCTAAATTTGAGACCCTGTTCTGTTCTGTAATTCAGTTCCTGTGTAGCCAAGTTTACATTCCGTGTATTACTGATATCTTATGATGTTTCTTTTTCTGTGTGACTTATTTCAGTTAGAATCATCGTACCTGAATCCACTCATTGTGCTGCTACGGGCCTGATGACATAGATTTCACTGCTGAGTGATACTGCATTGTACGTAAGTACCACAAGTTCTTTATCCATTTTTCACTTTCTGTGATATTGAACTTGTACGGTAAACGAGGTTCTTGTAAACAGAGGCGTCCCAAACATTGGGGTGGCTGTATCTTTTTGATTTTAATTTCCCTAAGCTATAGGACCATAAGTGGAAGTGTCCTAGGCTCTGTTGCTTTGTTTTTTAGACGTTTCAGGAAACACCATACACTTCTCCCGAGTGTCTGTTGGCAATTTACATCCCGCCCATCAGCATAACAAGGCTCCCAGTTCTCCATGGCCTGTCCTGCCTTTCTGGATTTTACACTTTTTTCAGATGGCCCTTTTGACCGGGGGGAAGTGAGACTTCATTGTAGTGCAGATTTCCTTTGCAAGCTTGCTTGGTTGGCCAAAAAGGGCGTATGCGTTTTTTCCTGAATATTCAGGAAAAAACGCATACGCCCTTTTTGGCCAAGTGCATCATTGTGGACGTTCTGCCTCTTTTCCTATGCTTTCAATGCAATTCCAGTCTACCTCCTGAAATCGGTTTCCTGCAATTCTGCCCCGCTTTCAAGTCCTCTTGGCAGCCTTACTTCAGTATATTTTTGGACGATAGTTGTCATTTATAACTCTGCAGGTTTGTGAATTACAGTGCCCCTGAGCTCCTTTCTTCAACTCGTTTTCTTGTGAGCTGGCCGCAACACCGCAGGATGGCTTCAGGCCCTAATCTGGTTCCGGCACGGCACGCTGAGCCTTTGGTTATTTCCTCTTCCTGGTGGGAAATGAGAGTTAAATTTGCCCGTCCAGACACCTCCAGCTAGTCTCTCATTGGTTCTCGCTATTCCTGTTCATCTTCCGCAGAAATTGCAAACTGGGCCAAACAGGAGGTTAAAGGGACTGACTCTCCAAGTCGGGAGAGTGTTAGTAAAGCGTCTGGAATGTTGCACCCGAGTACCAGGGTACGAAAACTGAGACATATTTGAACACGTCTCCCGATCACATGGTTGATCATACTCTAGGTTCCACATGCATGTTTTAGCTGAAGGAAGAATACCTTAAACCTGGGTAGTTGAAACCCGTGGAATGGGTACCATGCAATATGACTTCAAAGGGTCTTCATTTGCTCACCGAACCTCTCCAATCCTATCACTGCTGCGTTTATGTCCCTGTACACATGCTTGATTCTCTTTCGGAGACATAGCAATCCATAGGTTTTAAGATACTTAAGAGTCAGGTACATTCTTAGGCGTTTAATATGCGGTGTTGAGTCCATTTCGTTGAGCAAGGAGTAGCTCTTGTCTATTCCATATTTGGCTTAAGGAACTTTATCTGTGCTCATTTCAATCTCTGATTTTATGCAGCACCCCAACTCACCTTTACCCTTAAACAAGCATAAGGTGGTTTTCTAAATTTGAGACCCTGTTCTGTTCTGTAATTCAGTTCCTGTGTAGCCAAGTTTACATTCCGTGTATTACTGATATCTTATGATGTTTCTTTTTCTGTGTGACTTATTTCAGTTAGAATCATCGTACCTGAATCCACTCATTGTGCTGCTACGGGCCTGATGACATAGATTTCACTGCTGAGTGATACTGCATTGTACGTAAGTACCACAAGTTCTTTATCCATTTTTCACTTTCTGTGATATTGAACTTGTACGGTAAACGAGGTTCTTGTAAACAGAGGCGTCCCAAACATTGGGGTGGCTGTATCTTTTTGATTTTAATTTCCCTAAGCTATAGGACCATAAGTGGAAGTGTCCTAGGCTCTGTTGCTTTGTTTTTTAGACGTTTCAGGAAACACCATACACTTCTCCCGAGTGTCTGTTGGCAATTTACATCCCGCCCATCAGCATAACAAGGCTCCCAGTTCTCCATGGCCTGTCCTGCCTTTCTGGATTTTACACTTTTTTCAGATGGCCCTTTTGACCGGGGGGAAGTGAGACTTCATTGTAGTGCAGATTTCCTTTGCAAGCTTGCTTGGTTGGCCAAAAAGGGCGTATGCGTTTTTTCCTGAATATATTCAGGAAAAAACGCATACGCCCTTTTTGGCCAAGTGCATCATTGTGGACGTTCTGCCTCTTTTCCTATGCTTTCAATGCAATTCCAGTCTACCTCCTGAAATCGGTTTCCTGCAATTCTGCCCCGCTTTCAAGTCCTCTTGGCAGCCTTACTTCAGTATATTTTTGGACGATAGTTGTCATTTATAACTCTGCAGGTTTGTGAATTACAGTGCCCCTGAGCTCCTTTCTTTAACTCGTTTTCTTGTGAGCTGGCCGCAACACCGCAGGATGGCTTCAGGCCCTAATCTGGTTCCGGCACGGCACGCTGAGCCTTTGGTTATTTCCTCTTCCTGGTGGGAAATGAGAGTTAAATTTGCCCGTCCAGACACCTCCAGCTAGTCTCTCATTGGTTCTCGCTATTCCTGTTCATCTTCCGCAGAAATTGCAAACTGGGCCAAACAGGAGGTTAAAGGGACTGACTCTCCAAGTCGGGAGAGTGTTAGTAAAGCGTCTGGAATGTTGCACCCGAGTACCAGGGTACGAAAACTGAGACATATTTGAACACGTCTCCCGATCACATGGTTGATCATACTCTAGGTTCCACATGCATGTTTTAGCTGAAGGAAGAATACCTTAAACCTGGGTAGTTGAAACCCGTGGAATGGGTACCATGCAATATGACTTCAAAGGGTCTTCATTTGCTCACCGAACCTCTCCAATCCTATCACTGCTGCGTTTATGTCCCTGTACACATGCTTGATTCTCTTTCGGAGACATAGCAATCCATAGGTTTTAAGATACTTAAGAGTCAGGTACATTCTTAGGTGTTTAATATGCGGTGTTGAGTCCATTTCGTTGAGCAAGGAGTAGCTCTTGTCTATTCCATATTTGGCTTAAGGAACTTTATCTGTGCTCATTTCAATCTCTGGTTTTATGCAGCACCCCAACTCACCTTTACCCTTAAACAAGCATAAGTTGGTTTTCTAAATTTGAGACCCTGTTCTGTTCTGTAATTCAGTTCCTGTGTAGCCAAGTTTACATTCCGTGTATTACTGATATCTTATGATGTTTCTTTTTCTGTGTGACTTATTTCAGTTAGAATCATCGTACCTGAATCCACTCATTGTGCTGCTACGGGCCTGATGACATAGATTTCACTGCTGAGTGATACTGCATTGTACGTAAGTACCACAAGTTCTTTATCCATTTTTCACTTTCTGTGATATTGAACTTGTACGGTAAACGAGGTTCTTGTAAACAGAGGCGTCCCAAACATTGGGGTGGCTGTATCTTTTTGATTTTAATTTCCCTAAGCTATAGGACCATAAGTGGAAGTGCCCTAGGCTCTGTTGCTTTGTTTTTTAGACGTTTCAGGAAACACCATACACTTCTCCCGAGTGTCTGTTGGCAATTTACATCCCGCCGATCAGCATAACAAGGCTCCCAGTTCTCCATGGCCTGTCCTGCCTTTCTGGATTTTACACTTTTTTCAGATGGCCCTTTTGACCGGGGGGAAGTGAGACTTCATTGTAGTGCAGATTTCCTTTGCAAGCTTGCTTGGTTGGCCAAAAAGGGCGTATGCGTTTTTTCCTGAATATATTCAGGAAAAAACGCATACGCCCTTTTTGGCCAAGTGCATCATTGTGGACGTTCTGCCTCTTTTCCTATGCTTTCAATGCAATTCCAGTCTACATCCTGAAATCGGTTTCCTGCAATTCTGCCCCGCTTTCAAGTCCTCTTGGCAGCCTTACTTCAGTATATTTTTGGACGATAGTTGTCATTTATAACTCTGCAGGTTTGTGAATTACAGTGCCCCTGAGCTCCTTTCTTCAACTCGCTTTTTTGTGAGCTGGCCGCAACACCACAGGATGGCTTCAGGCCCTAATCTGGTTCCGGCACGGCACGCTGAGCCTTTGGTTATTTCCTCTTCCTGGTGGGAAATGAGAGTTAAATTTGCCCGTCCAGACACCTCCAGCTAGTCTCTCATTGGTTCTCGCTATTCCTGTTCATCTTCCGCAGAAATTGCAAACTGGGCCAAACAGGAGGTTAAAGGGACTGACTCTCCAAGTCGGGAGAGTGTTAGTAAAGCGTCTGGAATGTTGCACCCGAGTACCAGGGTACGAAAACTGAGACATATTTGAACACGTCTCCCGATCACATGGTTGATCATACTCTAGGTTCCACATGCATGTTTTAGCTGAAGGAAGAATACCTTAAACCTGGGTAGTTGAAACCCGTGGAATGGGTACCATGCAATATGACTTCAAAGGGTCTTCATTTGCTCACCGAACCTCTCCAATCCTATCACTGCTGTGTTTATGTCCCTGTACACATGCTTGATTCTCTTTCGGAGACATAGCAATCCATAGGTTTTAAGATACTTAAGAGTCAGGTACATTCTTAGGCGTTTAATATGCGGTGTTGAGTCCATTTCGTTGAGCAAGGAGTAGCTCTTGTCTATTCCATATTTGGCTTAAGGAACTTTATCTGTGCTCATTTCAATCTCTGGTTTTATGCAGCACCCCAACTCACCTTTACCCTTAAACAAGCATAAGGTGGTTTTCTAAATTTGAGACCCTGTTCTGTTCTGTAATTCAGTTCCTGTGTAGCCAAGTTTACATTCCGTGTATTACTGATATCTTATGATGTTTCTTTTTCTGTGTGACTTATTTCAGTTAGAATCATCGTACCTGAATCCACTCATTGTGCTGCTACGGGCCTGATGACATAGATTTCACTGCTGAGTGATACTGCATTGTACGTAAGTACCACAAGTTCTTTATCCATTTTTCACTTTCTGTGATATTGAACTTGTACGGTAAACGAGGTTCTTGTAAACAGAGGCGTCCCAAACATTGGGGTGGCTGTATCTTTTTGATTTTAATTTCCCTAAGCTATAGGACCATAAGTGGAAGTGTCCTAGGCTCTGTTGCTTTGTTTTTTAGACGTTTCAGGAAACACCATACACTTCTCCCGAGTGTCTGTTGGCAATTTACATCCCGCCCATCAGCATAACAAGGCTCCCAGTTCTCCATGGCCTGTCCTGCCTTTCTGGATTTTACACTTTTTTCAGATGGCCCTTTTGACCGGGGGGAAGTGAGACTTCATTGTAGTGCAGATTTCCTTTGCAAGCTTGCTTGGTTGGCCAAAAAGGGCGTATGCGTTTTTTCCTGAATATATTCAGGAAAAAACGCATACGCCCTTTTTGGCCAAGTGCATCATTGTGGACGTTCTGCCTCTTTTCCTATGCTTTCAATGCAATTCCAGTCTACCTCCTGAAATCGGTTTCCTGCAATTCTGCCCCGCTTTCAAGTCCTCTTGGCAGCCTTACTTCAGTATATTTTTGGACGATAGTTGTCATTTATAACTCTGCAGGTTTGTGAATTACAGTGCCCCTGAGCTCCTTTCTTCAACTCGTTTTCTTGTGAGCTGGCCGCAACACCGCAGGATGGCTTCAGGCCCTAATCTGGTTCCGGCACGGCACGCTGAGCCTTTGGTTATTTCCTCTTCCTGGTGGGAAATGAGAGTTAAATTTGCCCGTCCAGACACCTCCAGCTAGTCTCTCATTGGTTCTCGCTATTCCTGTTCATCTTCCGCAGAAATTGCAAACTGGGCCAAACAGGAGGTTAAAGGGACTGACTCTCCAAGTCGGGAGAGTGTTAGTAAAGCGTCTGGAATGTTGCACCCGAGTACCAGGGTACGAAAACTGAGACATATTTGAACACGTCTCCCGATCACATGGTTGATCATACTCTAGGTTCCACATGCATGTTTTAGCTGAAGGAAGAATACCTTAAACCTGGGTAGTTGAAACCCGTGGAATGGGTACCATGCAATATGACTTCAAAGGGTCTTCATTTGCTCACCGAACCTCTCCAATCCTATCACTGCTGCGTTTATGTCCCTGTACACATGCTTGATTCTCTTTCGGAGACATAGCAATCCATAGGTTTTAAGATACTTAAGAGTCAGGTACATTCTTAGGCGTTTAATATGCGGTGTTGAGTCCATTTCGTTGAGCAAGGAGTAGCTCTTGTCTATTCCATATTTGGCTTAAGGAACTTTATCTGTGCTCATTTCAATCTCTGGTTTTATGCAGCACCCCAACTCACCTTTACCCTTAAACAAGCATAAGGTGGTTTTCTAAATTTGAGACCCTGTTCTGTTCTGTAATTCAGTTCCTGTGTAGCCAAGTTTACATTCCGTGTATTACTGATATCTTATGATGTTTCTTTTTCTGTGTGACTTATTTCAGTTAGAATCATCGTACCTGAATCCACTCATTGTGCTGCTACGGGCCTGATGACATAGATTTCACTGCTGAGTGATACTGCATTGTACGTAAGTACCACAAGTTCTTTATCCATTTTTCACTTTCTGTGATATTGAACTTGTACGGTAAACGAGGTTCTTGTAAACAGAGGCGTCCCAAACATTGGGGTGGCTGTATCTTTTTGATTTTAATTTCCCTAAGCTATAGGACCATAAGTGGAAGTGCCCTAGGCTCTGTTGCTTTGTTTTTTAGACGTTTCAGGAAACACCATACACTTCTCCCGAGTGTCTGTTGGCAATTTACATCCCGCCCATCAGCATAACAAGGCTCCCAGTTCTCCATGGCCTGTCCTGCCTTTCTGGATTTTACACTTTTTTCAGATGGCCCTTTTGACCGGGGGGAAGTGAGACTTCATTGTAGTGCAGATTTCCTTTGCAAGCTTGCTTGGTTGGCCAAAAAGGGCGTATGCGTTTTTTCCTGAATATATTCAGGAAAAAACGCATACGCCCTTTTTGGCCAAGTGCATCATTGTGGACGTTCTGCCTCTTTTCCTATGCTTTCAATGCAATTCCAGTCTACATCCTGAAATCGGTTTCCTGCAATTCTGCCCCGCTTTCAAGTCCTCTTGGCAGCCTTACTTCAGTATATTTTTGGACGATAGTTGTCATTTATAACTCTGCAGGTTTGTGAATTACAGTGCCCCTGAGCTCCTTTCTTCAACTCGCTTTTTTGTGAGCTGGCCGCAACACCGCAGGATGGCTTCAGGCCCTAATCTGGTTCCGGCACGGCACGCTGAGCCTTTGGTTATTTCCTCTTCCTGGTGGGAAATGAGAGTTAAATTTGCCCGTCCAGACACCTCCAGCTAGTCTCTCATTGGTTCTCGCTATTCCTGTTCATCTTCCGCAGAAATTGCAAACTGGGCCAAACAGGAGGTTAAAGGGACTGACTCTCCAAGTCGGGAGAGTGTTAGTAAAGCGTCTGGAATGTTGCACCCGAGTACCAGGGTACGAAAACTGAGACATATTTGAACACGTCTCCCGATCACATGGTTGATCATACTCTAGGTTCCACATGCATGTTTTAGCTGAAGGAAGAATACCTTAAACCTGGGTAGTTGAAACCCGTGGAATGGGTACCATGCAATATGACTTCAAAGGGTCTTCATTTGCTCACCGAACCTCTCCAATCCTATCACTGCTGCGTTTATGTCCCTGTACACATGCTTGATTCTCTTTCGGAGACATAGCAATCCATAGGTTTTAAGATACTTAAGAGTCAGGTACATTCTGAGGCGTTTAATATGCGGTGTTGAGTCCATTTCGTTGAGCAAGGAGTAGCTCTTGTCTATTCCATATTTGGCTTAAGGAACTTTATCTGTGCTCATTTCAATCTCTGGTTTTATGCAGCACCCCAACTCACCTTTCCCCTTAAACAAGCATAAGTTGGTTTTCTAAATTTGAGACCCTGTTCTGTTCTGTAATTCAGTTCCTGTGTAGCCAAGTTTACATTCCGTGTATTACTGATATCTTATGATGTTTCTTTTTCTGTGTGACTTATTTCAGTTAGAATCATCGTACCTGAATCCACTCATTGTGCTGCTACGGGCCTGATGACATAGATTTCACTGCTGAGTGATACTGCATTGTACGTAAGTACCACAAGTTCTTTATCCATTTTTCACTTTCTGTGATATTGAACTTGTACGGTAAACGAGGTTCTTGTAAACAGAGGCGTCCCAAACATTGGGGTGGCTGTATCTTTTTGATTTTAATTTCCCTAAGCTATAGGACCATAAGTGGAAGTGCCCTAGGCTCTGTTGCTTTGTTTTTTAGATGTTTCAGGAAACACCATACACTTCTCCCGAGTGTCTGTTGGCAATGTACATCCCGCCCATCAGTATAACAAGGCTCCCAGTTCTCCATGGCCTGTCCTGCCTTTCTGGATTTTACACTTTTTTCAGATGGCCCTTTTGACCAGGGGGAAGTGAGACTTCATTGTAGTGCAGATTTCCTTTGCAAGCTTGCTTGGTTGGCCAAAAAGGGCGTATGCGTTTTTTCCTGAATATATTCAGGAAACAACGCATACGCCCTTTTTGGCCAAGTGCATCATTGTGGACGTTCTGCCTCTTTTCCTATGCTTTCAATGCAATTCCAGTCTACCTCCTGAAATCGGTTTCCTGCAATTCTGCCCCGCTTTCAAGTCCTCTTGGCAGCCTTACTTCAGTATATTTTTGGACGATAGTTGTCATTTATAACTCTGCAGGTTTGTGAATTACAGTGCCCCTGAGCTCCTTTCTTCAACTCCTTTTCTTGTGAGCTGGCCGCAACACCGCAGGATGGCTTCAGGCCCTAATCTGGTTCCGGCACGGCACGCTGAGCCTTTGGTTATTTCCTCTTCCTGGTGGGAAATGAGAGTTAAATTTGCCCGTCCAGACACCTCCAGCTAGTCTCTCATTGGTTCTCGCTATTCCTGTTCATCTTCCGCAGAAATTGCAAACTGGGCCAAACAGGAGGTTAAAGGGACTGACTCTCCAAGTCGGGAGAGTGTTAGTAAAGCATCTGGAATGTTGCACCCGAGTACCAGGGTACGAAAACTGAGACATATTTGAACACGTCTCCCGATCACATGGTTGATCATACTCTAGGTTCCACATGCATGTTTTAGCTGAAGGAAGAATACCTTAAACCTGGGTAGTTGAAACCCGTGGAATGGGTACCATGCAATATGACTTCAAAGGGTCTTCATTTGCTCACCGAACCTCTCCAATCCTATCACTGCTGCGTTTATGTCCCTGTACACATGCTTGATTCTCTTTCGGAGACATAGCAATCCATAGGTTTTAAGATACTTAAGAGTCAGGTACATTCTTAGGCGTTTAATATGCGGTGTTGAGTCCATTTCGTTGAGCAAGGAGTAGCTCTTGTCTATTCCATATTTGGCTTAAGGAACTTTATCTGTGCTCATTTCAATCTCTGGTTTTATGCAGCACCCCAACTCACCTTTCCCCTTAAACAAGCATAAGTTGGTTTTCTAAATTTGAGACCCTGTTCTGTTCTGTAATTCAGTTCCTGTGTAGCCAAGTTTACATTCCGTGTATTACTGATATCTTATGATGTTTCTTTTTCTGTGTGACTTATTTCAGTTAGAATCATCGTACCTGAATCCACTCATTGTGCTGCTACGGGGCTGATGACATAGATTTCACTGCTGAGTGATACTGCATTGTACGTAAGTACCACAAGTTCTTTATCCATTTTTCACTTTCTGTGATATTGAACTTGTACGGTAAACGAGGTTCTTGTAAACAGAGGCGTCCCAAACATTGGGGTGGCTGTATCTTTTTGATTTTAATTTCCCTAAGCTATAGGACCATAAGTGGAAGTGCCCTAGGCTCTGTTGCTTTGTTTTTTAGACGTTTCAGGAAACACCATACACTTCTCCCGAGTGTCTGTTGGCAATGTACATCCCGCCCATCAGCATAACAAGGCTCCCAGTTCTCCATGGCCTGTCTTGCCTTTCTGGATTTTACACTTTTTTCAGATGGCCCTTTTGACCGGGGGGAAGTGAGACTTCATTGTAGTGCAGATTTCCTTTGCAAGCTTGCTTGGTTGGCCAAAAAGGGCGTATGCGTTTTTTCCTGAATATATTCAGGAAAAAACGCATACGCCCTTTTTGGCCAAGTGCATCATTGTGGACGTTCTGCCTCTTTTCCTATGCTTTCAATGCAATTCCAGTCTACCTCCTGAAATCGGTTTCCTGCAATTCTGCCCCGCTTTCAAGTCCTCTTGGCAGCCTTACTTCAGTATATTTTTGGACGATAGTTGTCATTTATAACTCTGCAGGTTTGTGAATTACAGTGCCCCTGAGCTCCTTTCTTCAACTCGTTTTCTTGTGAGCTGGCCGCAACACCGCAGGATGGCTTCAGGCCCTAATCTAGTTCCGGCACGGCACGCTGAGCCTTTGGTTATTTCCTCTTCCTGGTGGGAAATGAGAGTTAAATTTGCCCGTCCAGACACCTCCAGCTAGTCTCTCATTGGTTCTCGCTATTCCTGTTCATCTTCCGCAGAAATTGCAAACTGGGCCAAACAGGAGGTTAAAGGGACTGACTCTCCAAGTCGGGAGAGTGTTAGTAAAGCGTCTGGAATGTTGCACCCGAGTACCAGGGTACGAAAACTGAGACATATTTGAACACGTCTCCCGATCACATGGTTGATCATACTCTAGGTTCCACATGCATGTTTTAGCTGAAGGAAGAATACCTTAAACCTGGGTAGTTGAAACCCGTGGAATGGGTACCATGCAATATGACTTCAAAGGGTCTTCATTTGCTCACCGAACCTCTCCAATCCTATCACTGCTGCGTTTATGTCCCTGTACACATGCTTGATTCTCTTTCGGAGACATAGCAATCCATAGGTTTTAAGATACTTAAGAGTCAGGTACATTCTTAGGCGTTTAATATGCGGTGTTGAGTCCATTTCGTTGAGCAAGGAGTAGCTCTTGTCTATTCCATATTTGGCTTAAGGAACTTTATCTGTGCTCATTTCAATCTCTGGTTTTATGCAGCACCCCAACTCACCTTTCCCCTTAAACAAGCATAAGTTGGTTTTCTAAATTTGAGACCCTGTTCTGTTCTGTAATTCAGTTCCTGTGTAGCCAAGTTTACATTCCGTGTATTACTGATATCTTATGATGTTTCTTTTTCTGTGTGACTTATTTCAGTTAGAATCATCGTACCTGAATCCACTCATTGTGCTGCTACGGGCCTGATGACATAGATTTCACTGCTGAGTGATACTGCATTGTACGTAAGTACCACAAGTTCTTTATCCATTTTTCACTTTCTGTGATATTGAACTTGTACGGTAAACGAGGTTCTTGTAAACAGAGGCGTCCCAAACATTGGGGTGGCTGTATCTTTTTGATTTTAATTTCCCTAAGCTATAGGACCATAAGTGGAAGTGCCCTAGGCTCTGTTGGTTTGTTTTTTAGATGTTTCAGGAAACACCATACACTTCTCCCGAGTGTCTGTTGGCAATGTACATCCCGCCCATCAGTATAACAAGGCTCCCAGTTCTCCATGGCCTGTCCTGCCTTTCTGGATTTTACACTTTTTTCAGATGGCCCTTTTGACCGGGGGGAAGTGAGACTTCATTGTAGTGCAGATTTCCTTTGCAAGCTTGCTTGGTTGGCCAAAAAGGGCGTATGCGTTTTTTCCTGAATATATTCAGGAAAAAACGCATACGCCCTTTTTGGCCAAGTGCATCATTGTGGACGTTCTGCATCTTTTCCGAAGCTTTCAATGCAATTCCAGTCTACCTCCTGAAATCGGTTTCCTGCAATTCTGCCCCGCTTTCAAGTCCTCTTGGCAGCCTTACTTCAGTATATTTTTGGACGATAGTTGTCATTTATAACTCTGCAGGTTTGTGAATTACAGTGCCCCTGAGCTCCTTTCTTCAACTCGTTTTCTTGTGAGCTGGCCGCAACACCGCAGGATGGCTTCAGGCCCTAATCTGGTTCCGGCACGGCACGCTGAGCCTTTGGTTATTTCCTCTTCCTGGTGGGAAATGAGAGTTAAATTTGCCCGTCCAGACACCTCCAGCTAGTCTCTCATTGGTTCTCGCTATTCCTGTTCATCTTCCGCAGAAATTGCAAACTGGGCCAAACAGGAGGTTAAAGGGACTGACTCTCCAAGTCGGGAGAGTGTTAGTAAAGCGTCTGGAATGTTGCACCCGAGTACCAGGGTACGAAAACTGAGACATATTTGAACACGTCTCCCGATCACATGGTTGATCATACTCTAGGTTCCACATGCATGTTTTAGCTGAAGGAAGAATACCTTAAACCTGGGTAGTTGAAACCCGTGGAATGGGTACCATGCAATATGACTTCAAAGGGTCTTCATTTGCTCACCGAACCTCTCCAATCCTATCACTGCTGCGTTTATGTCCCTGTACACATGCTTGATTCTCTTTCGGAGACATAGCAATCCATAGGTTTTAAGATACTTAAGAGTCAGGTACACTCTTAGGCGTTTAATATGCGGTGTTGAGTCCATTTCGTTGAGCAAGGAGTAGCTCTTGTCTATTCCATATTTGGCTTAAGGAACTTTATCTGTGCTCATTTCAATCTCTGGTTTTATGCAGCACCCCAACTCACCTTTACCCTTAAACAAGCATAAGTTGGTTTTCTAAATTTGAGACCCTGTTCTGTTCTGTAATTCAGTTCCTGTGTAGCCAAGTTTACATTCCGTGTATTACTGATATCTTATGATGTTTCTTTTTCTGTGTGACTTATTTCAGTTAGAATCATCGTACCTGAATCCACTCATTGTGCTGCTACGGGCCTGATGACATAGATTTCACTGCTGAGTGATACTGCATTGTACGTAAGTACCACAAGTTCTTTATCCATTTTTCACTTTCTGTGATATTGAACTTGTACGGTAAACGAGGTTCTTGTAAACAGAGGCGTCCCAAACATTGGGGTGGCTGTATCTTTTTGATTTTAATTTCCCAAAGCTATAGAACCATAAGTGGAAGTGCCCTAGGCTCTGTTGCTTTGTTTTTTAGATGTTTCAGGAAACACCATACACTTCTCCCGAGTGTCTGTTGGCAATTTACATCCAGCCCATCAGCATAACAAGGCTCCCAGTTCTCCATGGCCTGTCCTGCCTTTCTGGATTTTACACTTTTTTCAGATGGCCCTTTTGACCGGGGGGAAGTGAGACTTCATTGTAGTGCAGATTTCCTTTGCAAGCTTGCTTGGTTGGCCAAAAAGGGCGTATGCGTTTTTTCCTGAATATATTCAGGAAAAAACGCATACGCCCTTTTTGGCCAAGTGCATCATTGTGGACGTTCTGCCTCTTTTCCTATGCTTTCAATGCAATTCCAGTCTACCTCCTGAAATCGGTTTCCTGCAATTCTGCCCCGCTTTCAAGTCCTCTTGGCAGCCTTACTTCAGTATATTTTTGGACGATAGTTGTCATTTATAACTCTGCAGGTTTGTGAATTACAGTGCCCCTGAGCTCCTTTCTTCAACTCGTTTTCTTGTGAGCTGGCCGCAACACCGCAGGATGGCTTCAGGCCCTAATCTAGTTCCGGCACGGCACGCTGAGCCTTTGGTTATTTCCTCTTCCTGGTGGGAAATGAGAGTTAAATTTGCCCGTCCAGACACCTCCAGCTAGTCTCTCATTGGTTCTCGCTATTCCTGTTCATCTTCCGCAGAAATTGCAAACTGGGCCAAACAGGAGGTTAAAGGGACTGACTCTCCAAGTCGGGAGAGTGTTAGTAAAGCGTCTGGAATGTTGCAACCGAGTACCAGGGTACGAAAACTGAGACATATTTGAACACGTCTCCCGATCACATGGTTGATCATACTCTAGGTTCCACATGCATGTTTTAGCTGAAGGAAGAATACCTTAAACCTGGGTAGTTGAAACCCGTGGAATGGGTACCATGCAATATGACTTCAAAGGGTCTTCATTTGCTCACCGAACCTCTCCAATCCTATCACTGCTGCGTTTATGTCCCTGTACACATGCTTGATTCTCTTTCGGAGACATAGCAATCCATAGGTTTTAAGATACTTAAGAGTCAGGTACATTCTTAGGCGTTTAATATGCGGTGTTGAGTCCATTTCGTTGAGCAAGGAGTAGCTCTTGTCTATTCCATATTTGGCTTAAGGAACTTTATCTGTGCTCATTTCAATCTCTGGTTTTATGCAGCACCCCAACTCACCTTTCCCCTTAAACAAGCATAAGTTGGTTTTCTAAATTTGAGACCCTGTTCTGTTCTGTAATTCAGTTCCTGTGTAGCCAAGTTTACATTCCGTGTATTACTGATATCTTATGATGTTTCTTTTTCTGTGTGACTTATTTCAGTTAGAATCATCGTACCTGAATCCACTCATTGTGCTGCTACGGGCCTGATGACATAGATTTCACTGCTGAGTGATACTGCATTGTACGTAAGTACCACAAGTTCTTTATCCATTTTTCACTTTCTGTGATATTGAACTTGTACGGTAAACGAGGTTCTTGTAAACAGAGGCGTCCCAAACATTGGGGTGGCTGTATCTTTTTGATTTTAATTTCCCTAAGCTATAGGACCATAAGTGGAAGTGCCCTAGGCTCTGTTGGTTTGTTTTTTAGATGTTTCAGGAAACACCATACACTTCTCCCGAGTGTCTGTTGGCAATGTACATCCCGCCCATCAGTATAACAAGGCTCCCAGTTCTCCATGGCCTGTCCTGCCTTTCTGGATTTTACACTTTTTTCAGATGGCCCTTTTGACCGGGGGGAAGTGAGACTTCATTGTAGTGCAGATTTCCTTTGCAAGCTTGCTTGGTTGGCCAAAAAGGGCGTATGCGTTTTTTCCTGAATATATTCAGGAAAAAACGCATACGCCCTTTTTGGCCAAGTGCATCATTGTGGACGTTCTGCATCTTTTCCGAAGCTTTCAATGCAATTCCAGTCTACCTCCTGAAATCGGTTTCCTGCAATTCTGCCCCGCTTTCAAGTCCTCTTGGCAGCCTTACTTCAGTATATTTTTGGACGATAGTTGTCATTTATAACTCTGCAGGTTTGTGAATTACAGTGCCCCTGAGCTCCTTTCTTCAACTCGTTTTCTTGTGAGCTGGCCGCAACACCGCAGGATGGCTTCAGGCCCTAATCTGGTTCCGGCACGGCACGCTGAGCCTTTGGTTATTTCCTCTTCCTGGTGGGAAATGAGAGTTAAATTTGCCCGTCCAGACACCTCCAGCTAGTCTCTCATTGGTTCTCGCTATTCCTGTTCATCTTCCGCAGAAATTGCAAACTGGGCCAAACAGGAGGTTAAAGGGACTGACTCTCCAAGTCGGGAGAGTGTTAGTAAAGCGTCTGGAATGTTGCACCCGAGTACCAGGGTACGAAAACTGAGACATATTTGAACACGTCTCCCGATCACATGGTTGATCATACTCTAGGTTCCACATGCATGTTTTAGCTGAAGGAAGAATACCTTAAACCTGGGTAGTTGAAACCCGTGGAATGGGTACCATGCAATATGACTTCAAAGGGTCTTCATTTGCTCACCGAACCTCTCCAATCCTATCACTGCTGCGTTTATGTCCCTGTACACATGCTTGATTCTCTTTCGGAGACATAGCAATCCATAGGTTTTAAGATACTTAAGAGTCAGGTACACTCTTAGGCGTTTAATATGCGGTGTTGAGTCCATTTCGTTGAGCAAGGAGTAGCTCTTGTCTATTCCATATTTGGCTTAAGGAACTTTATCTGTGCTCATTTCAATCTCTGGTTTTATGCAGCACCCCAACTCACCTTTCCCCTTAAACAAGCATAAGTTGGTTTTCTAAATTTGAGACCCTGTTCTGTTCTGTAATTCAGTTCCTGTGTAGCCAAGTTTACATTCCGTGTATTAGTGATATCTTATGATGTTTCTTTTTCTGTGTGACTTATTTCAGTTAGAATCATCGTACCTGAATCCACTCATTGTGCTGCTACGGGCCTGATGACATAGATTTCACTGCTGAGTGATACTGCATTGTACGTAAGTACCACAAGTTCTTTATCCATTTTTCACTTTCTGTGATATTGAACTTGTACGGTAAACCAGGTTCTTGTAAACAGAGGCGTCCCAAACATTGGGGTGGCTGTATCTTTTTGATTTTAATTTCCCTAAGCTATAGGACCATAAGTGGAAGTGCCCTAGGCTCTGTTGCTTTGTTTTTTAGACGTTTCAGGAAACACCATACACTTCTCCCGAGTGTCTGTTGGCAATTTACATCCCGCCCATCAGCATAACAAGGCTCCCAGTTCTCCATGGCCTGTCCTGCCTTTCTGGATTTTACACTTTTTTCACATGGCCCTTTTGACCGGGGGGAAGTGAGACTTCATTGTAGTGCAGATTTCCTTTGCAAGCTTGCTTGGTTGGCCAAAAAGGGCGTATGCGTTTTTTCCTGAATATATTCAGGAAAAAACGCATACGCCCTTTTTGGCCAAGTGCATCATTGTGGACGTTCTGCCTCTTTTCCTATGCTTTCAATGCAATTCCAGTCTACCTCCTGAAATCGGTTTCCTGCAATTCTGCCCCGCTTTCAAGTCCTCTTGGCAGCCTTACTTCAGTATATTTTTGGACGATAGCTGTCATTTATAACTCTGCAGGTTTGTGAATTACAGTGCCCCTGAGCTCCTTTCTTCAACTCGTTTTCTTGTGAGCTGGCCGCACACCGCAGGATGGCTTCAGGCCCTAATCTGGTTCCGGCACGGCACGCTGAGCCTTTGGTTATTTCCTCTTCCTGGTGGGAAATGAGAGTTAAATTTGCCCGTCCAGACACCTCCAGCTAGTCTCTCATTGGTTCTCGCTATTCCTGTTCATCTTCCGCAGAAATTGCAAACTGGGCCAAACAGGAGGTTAAAGGGACTGACTCTCCAAGTCGGGAGAGTGTTAGTAAAGCGTCTGGAATGTTGCACCCGAGTACCAGGGTACGAAAACTGAGACATATTTGAACACGTCTCCCGATCACATGGTTGATCATACTCTAGGTTCCACATGCATGTTTTAGCTGAAGGAAGAATACCTTAAACCTGGGTAGTTGAAACCCGTGGAATGGGTACCATGCAATATGACTTCAAAGGGTCTTCATTTGCTCACCGAACCTCTCCAATCCTATCACTGCTGCGTTTACGTCCCTGTACACATGCTTGATTCTCTTTCGGAGACATAGCAATCCATAGGTTTTAAGATACTTAAGAGTCAGGTACATTCTTAGGCGTTTAATATGCGGTGTTGAGTCCATTTCGTTGAGCAAGGAGTAGCTCTTGTCTATTCCATATTTGGCTTAAGGAACTTTATCTGTGCTCATTTCAATCTCTGGTTTTATGCAGCACCCCAACTCACCTTTACCCTTAAACAAGCATAAGTTTGTTTTCGAAATTTGAGACCCTGTTCTGTTCTGTAATTCAGTTCCTGTGTAGCCAAGTTTACATTCCGTGTATTACTGATATCTTATGATGTTTCTTTTTCTGTGTGACTTATTTCAGTTAGAATCATCGTACCTGAATCCACTCATTGTGCTGCTACGGGCCTGATGACATAGATTTCACTGCTGAGTGATACTGCATTGTACGTAAGTACCACAAGTTCTTTATCCATTTTTCACTTTCTGTGATATTGAACTTGTACGGTAAACGAGGTTCTTGTAAACAGAGGCGTCCCAAACATTGGGGTGGCTGTATCTTTTTGATTTTAATTTCCCTAAGCTATAGGACCATAAGTGGAAGTGCCCTAGGCTCTGTTGCTTTGTTTTTTAGATGTTTCAGGAAACACCATACACTTCTCCCGAGTGTCTGTTGGCAATTTACATCCCGCCCATCAGCATAACAAGGCTCCCAGTTCTCCATGGCCTGTCCTGCCTTTCTGGATTTTACACTTTTTTCAGATGGCCCTTTTGACCGGGGGGAAGTGAGACTTCATTGTAGTGCAGATTTCCTTTGCAAGCTTGCTTGGTTGGCCAAAAAGGGCGTATGCGTTTTTTCCTGAATATATTCAGGAAAAAACGCATACGCCCTTTTTGGCCAAGTGCATCATTGTGGACGTTCTGCCTCTTTTCCTATGCTTTCAATGCAATTCCAGTCTACCTCCTGAAATCGGTTTCCTGCAATTCTGCCCCGCTTTCAAGTCCTCTTGGCAGCCTTACTTCAGTATATTTTTGGACGATAGTTGTCATTTATAACTCTGCAGGTTTGTGAATTACAGTGCCCCTGAGCTCCTTTCTTCAACTCGCTTTCTTGTGAGCTGGCCGCACCACCGCAGGATGGCTTCAGGCCCTAATCTGGTTCCGGCACGGCACGCTGAGCCTTTGGTTATTTCCTCTTCCTGGTGGGAAATGAGAGTTAAATTTGCCCGTCCAGACACCTCCAGCTAGTCTCCCATTGGTTCTCGCTATTCCTGTTCATCTTCCGCAGAAATTGCAAACTGGGCCAAACAGGAGGTTAAAGGGACTGACTCTCCAAGTCGGGAGAGTGTTAGTAAAGCGTCTGGAATGTTGCACCCGAGTACCAGGGTACGAAAACTGAGACATATTTGAACACGTCTCCCGATCACATGGTTGATCATACTCTAGGTTCCACATGCATGTTTTAGCTGAAGGAAGAATACCTTAAACCTGGGTAGTTGAAACCCGTGGAATGGGTACCATGCAATATGACTTCAAAGGGTCTTCATTTGCTCACCGAACCTCTCCAATCCTATCACTGCTGCGTTTATGTCCCTGTACACATGCTTGATTCTCTTTCGGAGACATAGCAATCCATAGGTTTTAAGATACTTAAGAGTCAGGTACACTCTTAGGCGTTTAATATGCGGTGTTGAGTCCATTTCGTTGAGCAAGGAGTAGCTCTTGTCTATTCCATATTTGGCTTAAGGAACTTTATCTGTGCTCATTTCAATCTCTGGTTTTATGCAGCACCCCAACTCACCTTTCCCCTTAAACAAGCATAAGTTGGTTTTCTAAATTTGAGACCCTGTTCTGTTCTGTAATTCAGTTCCTGTGTAGCCAAGTTTACATTCCGTGTATTACTGATATCTTATGATGTTTCTTTTTCTGTGTGACTTATTTCAGTTAGAATCATCGTACCTGAATCCACTCATTGTGCTGCTACGGGCCTGATGACATAGATTTCACTGCTGAGTGATACTGCATTGTACGTAAGTACCACAAGTTCTTTATCCATTTTTCACTTTCTGTGATATTGAACTTGTACGGTAAACGAGGTTCTTGTAAACAGAGGCGTCCCAAACATTGGGGTGGCTGTATCTTTTTGATTTTAATTTCCCTAAGCTATAGGACCATAAGTGGAAGTGCCCTAGGCTCTGTTGCTTTGTTTTTTAGATGTTTCAGGAAACACCATACACTTCTCCGGAGTGTCTGTTGGCAATTTACATCCCGCCCATCAGCATAACAAGGCTCCCAGTTCTCCATGGCCTGTCCTGCCTTTCTGGATTTTACACTTTTTTCAGATGGCCCTTTTGACCGGGGGGAAGTGAGACTTCATTGTAGTGCAGATTTCCTTTGCAAGCTTGCTTGGTTGGCCAAAAAGGGCGTATGCGTTTTTTCCTGAATATATTCAGGAAAAAACGCATACGCCCTTTTTGGCCAAGTGCATCATTGTGGACGTTCTGCCTCTTTTCCTATGCTTTCGATGCAATTCCAGTCTACCTCCTGAAATTGGTTTCCTGCAATTCTGCCCCGCTTTCAAGTCCTCTTGGCAGCCTTACTTCAGTATATTTTTGGACGATAGTTGTCATTTATAACTCTGCAGGTTTGTGAATTACAGTGCCCCTGAGCTCCTTTCTTCAACTCGCTTTCTTGTGAGCTGGCCGCACCACCGCAGGATGGCTTCAGGCCCTAATCTGGTTCCGGCACGGCACGCTGAGCCTTTGGTTATTTCCTCTTCCTGGTGGGAAATGAGAGTTAAATTTGCCCGTCCAGACACCTCCAGCTAGTCTCCCATTGGTTCTCGCTATTCCTGTTCATCTTCCGCAGAAATTGCAAACTGGGCCAAACAGGAGGTTAAAGGGACTGACTCTCCAAGTCGGGAGAGTGTTAGTAAAGCGTCTGGAATGTTGCACCCGAGTACCAGGGTACGAAAACTGAGACATATTTGAACACGTCTCCCGATCACATGGTTGATCATACTCTAGGTTCCACATGCATGTTTTAGCTGAAGGAAGAATACCTTAAACCTGGGTAGTTGAAACCCGTGGAATGGGTACCATGCAATATGACTTCAAAGGGTCTTCATTTGCTCACCGAACCTCTCCAATCCTATCACTGCTGCGTTTATGTCCCTGTACACATGCTTGATTCTCTTTCGGAGACATAGCAATCCATAGGTTTTAAGATACTTAAGAGTCAGGTACACTCTTAGGCGTTTAATATGCGGTGTTGAGTCCATTTCGTTGAGCAAGGAGTAGCTCTTGTCTATTCCATATTTGGCTTAAGGAACTTTATCTGTGCTCATTTCAATCTCTGGTTTTATGCAGCACCCCAACTCACCTTTCCCCTTAAACAAGCATAAGTTGGTTTTCTAAATTTGAGACCCTGTTCTGTTCTGTAATTCAGTTCCTGTGTAGCCAAGTTTACATTCCGTGTATTACTGATATCTTATGATGTTTCTTTTTCTGTGTGACTTATTTCAGTTAGAATCATCGTACCTGAATCCACTCATTGTGCTGCTACGGGCCTGATGACATAGATTTCACTGCTGAGTGATACTGCATTGTACGTAAGTACCACAAGTTCTTTATCCATTTTTCACTTTCTGTGATATTGAACTTGTACGGTAAACGAGGTTCTTGTAAACAGAGGCGTCCCAAACATTGGGGTGGCTGTATCTTTTTGATTTTAATTTCCCTAAGCTATAGGACCATAAGTGGAAGTGCCCTAGGCTCTGTTGCTTTGTTTTTTAGATGTTTCAGGAAACACCATACACTTCTCCGGAGTGTCTGTTGGCAATTTACATCCCGCCCATCAGCATAACAAGGCTCCCAGTTCTCCATGGCCTGTCCTGCCTTTCTGGATTTTACACTTTTTTCAGATGGCCCTTTTGACCGGGGGGAAGTGAGACTTCATTGTAGTGCAGATTTCCTTTGCAAGCTTGCTTGGTTGGCCAAAAAGGGCGTATGCGTTTTTTCCTGAATATATTCAGGAAAAAACGCATACGCCCTTTTTGGCCAAGTGCATCATTGTGGACGTTCTGCCTCTTTTCCTATGCTTTCAATGCAATTCCAGTCTACCTCCTGAAATCGGTTTCCTGCAATTCTGCCCCGCTTTCAAGTCCTCTTGGCAGCGTTACTTCAGTATATTTTTGGACGATAGTTGTCATTTATAACTCTGCAGGTTTGTGAATTACAGTGCCCCTGAGCTCCTTTCTTCAACTCGCTTTCTTGTGAGCTGGCCGCAACACCGCAGGATGGCTTCAGGCCCTAATCTGGTTCCGGCACGGCACGCTGAGCCTTTGGTTATTTCCTCTTCCTGGTGGGAAATGAGAGTTAAATTTGCCCGTCCAGACACCTCCAGCTAGTCTCTCATTGGTTCTCGCTATTCCTGTTCATCTTCCGCAGAAATTGCAAACTGGGCCAAACAGGAGGTTAAAGGGACTGACTCTCCAAGTCGGGAGAGTGTTAGTAAAGCGTCTGGAATGTTGCACCCGAGTACCAGGGTACGAAAACTGAGATATATTTGAACACGTCTCCCGATCACATGGTTGATCATACTCTAGGTTCCACATGCATGTTTTAGCTGAAGGAAGAATACCTTAAACCTGGGTAGTTGAAACCCGTGGAATGGGTACCATGCAATATGACTTCAAAGGGTCTTCATTTGCTCACTGAACCTCTCCAATCCTATCACTGCTGCGTTTATGTCCCTGTACACATGCTTGATTCTCTTTCGGAGACATAGCAATCCATAGGTTTTAAGATACTTAAGAGTCAGGTACACTCTTAGGCGTTTAATATGCGGTGTTGAGTCCATTTCGTTGAGCAAGGAGTAGCTCTTGTCTATTCCATATTTGGCTTAAGGAACTTTATCTGTGCTCATTTCAATCTCTGGTTTTATGCAGCACCCCAACTCACCTTTCCCCTTAAACAAGCATAAGTTGGTTTTCTAAATTTGAGACCCTGTTCTGTTCTGTAATTCAGTTCCTGTGTAGCCAAGTTTACATTCCGTGTATTACTGATATCTTATGATGTTTCTTTTTCTGTGTGACTTATTTCAGTTAGAATCATCGTACCTGAATTCACTCATTGTGCTGCTACGGGCCTGATGACATAGATTTCACTGCTGAGTGATACTGCATTGTACGTAAGTACCACAAGTTCTTTATCCATTTTTCACTTTCTGTGATATTGAACTTGTACGGTAAACGAGGTTCTTGTAAACAGAGGCGTCCCAAACATTGGGGTGGCTGTATCTTTTTGATTTTAATTTCCCTAAGCTATAGGACCATAAGTGGAAGTGCCCTAGGCTCTGTTGCTTTGTTTTTTAGATGTTTCAGGAAACACCATACACTTCTCCCGAGTGTCTGTTGGCAATTTACATCCCGCCCATCAGCATAACAAGGCTCCCAGTTCTCCATGGCCTGTCCTGCCTTTCTGGATTTTACACTTTTTTCAGATGGCCCTTTTGACCGGGGGGAAGTGAGACTTCATTGTAGTGCAGATTTCCTTTGCAAGCTTGCTTGGTTGGCCAAAAAGGGCGTATGCGTTTTTTCCTGAATATATTCAGGAAAAAACGCATACGCCCTTTTTGGCCAAGTGCATCATTGTGGACGTTCTGCCTCTTTTCCTATGCTTTCAATGCAATTCCAGTCTACCTCCTGAAATCGGTTTCCTGCAATTCTGCCCCGCTTTCAAGTCCTCTTGGCAGCCTTACTTCAGTATATTTTTGGACGATAGTTGTCATTTATAACTCTGCAGGTTTGTGAATTACAGTGCCCCTGAGCTCCTTTCTTCAACTCGTTTTCTTGTGAGCTGGCCGCAACACCACAGGATGGCTTCAGGCCCTAATCTGGTTCCGGCACGGCACGCTGAGCCTTTGGTTATTTCCTCTTCCTGGTGGGAAATGAGAGTTAAATTTGCCCGTCCAGACACCTCCAGCTAGTCTCTCATTGGTTCTCGCTATTCCTGTTCATCTTCCGCAGAAATTGCAAACTGGGCCAAACAGGAGGTTAAAGGGACTGACTCTCCAAGTCGGGAGAGTGTTAGTAAAGCGTCTGGAATGTTGCACCCGAGTACCAGGGTACGAAAACTGAGACATATTTGAACACGTCTCCCGATCACATGGTTGATCATACTCTAGGTTCCACATGCATGTTTTAGCTGAAGGAAGAATACCTTAAACCTGGGTAGTTGAAACCCGTGGAATGGGTACCATGCAATATGACTTCAAAGGGTCTTCATTTGCTCACCGAACCTCTCCAATCCTATCACTGCTGCGTTTATGTCCCTGTACACATGCTTGATTCTCTTTCGGAGACATAGCAATCCATAGGTTTTAAGATACTTAAGAGTCAGGTACATTCTTAGGCGTTTAATATGCGGTGTTGAGTCCATTTCGTTGAGCAAGGAGTAGCTCTTGTCTATTCCATATTTGGCTTAAGGAACTTTATCTGTGCTCATTTCAATCTCTGGTTTTATGCAGCACCCCAACTCACCTTTCCCCTTAAACAAGCATAAGTTGGTTTTCTAAATTTGAGACCCTGTTCTGTTCTGTAATTCAGTTCCTGTGTAGCCAAGTTTACATTCCGTGTATTACTGATATCTTATGATGTTTCTTTTTCTGTGTGACTTATTTCAGTTAGAATCATCGTACCTGAATCCACTCATTGTGCTGCTACGGGCCTGATGACATAGATTTCACTGCTGAGTGATACTGCATTGTACGTAAGTACCACAAGTTCTTTATCCATTTTTCACTTTCTGTGATATTGAACTTGTACGGTAAACGAGGTTCTTGTAAACAGAGGCGTCCCAAACATTGGGGTGGCTGTATCTTTTTGATTTTAATTTCCCTAAGCTATAGGACCATAAGTGGAAGTGCCCTAGGCTCTGTTGCTTTGTTTTTTAGATGTTTCAGGAAACACCATACACTTCTCCCGAGTGTCTGTTGGCAATTTACATCCCGCCCATCAGCATAACAAGGCTCCCAGTTCTCCATGGCCTGTCCTGCCTTTCTGGATTTTACACTTTTTTCAGATGGCCCTTTTGACCGGGGGGAAGTGAGACTTCATTGTAGTGCAGATTTCCTTTGCAAGCTTGCTTGGTTGGCCAAAAAGGGCGTATGCGTTTTTTCCTGAATATATTCAGGAAAAAACGCATACGCCCTTTTTGGCCAAGTGCATCATTGTGGACGTTCTGCCTCTTTTCCTATGCTTTCGATGCAATTCCAGTCTACCTCCTGAAATCGGTTTCCTGCAATTCTGCCCCGCTTTCAAGTCCTCTTGGCAGCCTTACTTCAGTATATTTTTGGACGATAGTTGTCATTTATAACTCTGCAGGTTTGTGTATTACAGTGTCCCTGAGCTCCTTTCTTCAACTCGCTTTCTTGTGAGCTGGCCGCAACACCGCAGGATGGCTTCAGGCCCTAATCTGGTTCCGGCACGGCACGCTGAGCCTTTGGTTATTTCCTCTTCCTGGTGGGAAATGAGAGTTAAATTTGCCCGTCCAGACACCTCCAGCTAGTCTCTCATTGGTTCTCGCTATTCCTGTTCATCTTCCGCAGAAATTGCAAACTGGGCCAAACAGGAGGTTAAAGGGACTGACTCTCCAAGTCGGGAGAGTGTTAGTAAAGCGTCTGGAATGTTGCACCCGAGTACCAGGGTACGAAAACTGAGACATATTTGAACACGTCTCCCGATCACATGGTTGATCATACTCTAGGTTCCACATGCATGTTTTAGCTGAAGGAAGAATACCTTAAACCTGGGTAGTTGAAACCCGTGGAATGGGTACCATGCAATATGACTTCAAAGGGTCTTCATTTGCTCACCGAACCTCTCCAATCCTATCACTGCTGCGTTTACGTCCCTGTACACATGCTTGATTCTCTTTCGGAGACATAGCAATCCATAGGTTTTAAGATACTTAAGAGTCAGGTACATTCTTAGGCGTTTAATATGCGGTGTTGAGTCCATTTCGTTGAGCAAGGAGTAGCTCTTGTCTATTCCATATTTGGCTTAAGGAACTTTATCTGTGCTCATTTCAATCTCTGGTTTTATGCAGCACCCCAACTCACCTTTCCCCTTAAACAAGCATAAGTTGGTTTTCTAAATTTGAGACCCTGTTCTGTTCTGTAATTCAGTTCCTGTGTAGCCAAGTTTACATTCCGTGTATTACTGATATCTTATGATGTTTCTTTTTCTGTGTGACTTATTTCAGTTAGAATCATCGTACCTGAATCCACTCATTGTGCTGCTACGGGCCTGATGACATAGATTTCACTGCTGAGTGATACTGCATTGTACGTAAGTACCACAAGTTCTTTATCCATTTTTCACTTTCTGTGATATTGAACTTGTACGGTAAACGAGGTTCTTGTAAACAGAGGCGTCCCAAACATTGGGGTGGCTGTATCTTTTTGATTTTAATTTCCCTAAGCTATAGGACCATAAGTGGAAGTGCCCTAGGCTCTGTTGCTTTGTTTTTTAGACGTTTCAGGAAACACCATACACTTCTCCCGAGTGTCTGTTGGCAATTTACATCCCGCCCATCAGCATAACAAGGCTCCCAGTTCTCCATGGCCTGTCCTGCCTTTCTGGATTTTACACTTTTTTCAGATGGCCCTTTTGACCGGGGGGAAGTGAGACTTCATTGTAGTGCAGATTTCCTTTGCAAGCTTGCTTGGTTGGCCAAAAAGGGCGTATGCGTTTTTTCCTGAATATATTCAGGAAAAAACGCATACGCCCTTTTTGGCCAAGTGCATCATTGTGGACGTTCTGCCTCTTTTCCTATGCTTTCGATGCAATTCCAGTCTACCTCCTGAAATCGGTTTCCTGCAATTCTGCCCCGCTTTCAAGTCCTCTTGGCAGCCTTACTTCAGTATATTTTTGGACGATAGTTGTCATTTATAACTCTGCAGGTTTGTGAATTACAGTGCCCCTGAGCTCCTTTCTTCAACTCGTTTTCTTGTGAGCTGGCCGCAACACCGCCGGATGGCTTCAGGCCCTAATCTGGTTCCGGCACGGCACGCTGAGCCTTTGGTTATTTCCTCTTCCTGGTGGGAAATGAGAGTTAAATTTGCCCGTCCAGACACCTCCAGCTAGTCTCTCATTGGTTCTCGCTATTCCTGTTCATCTTCCGCAGAAATTGCAAACTGGGCCAAACAGGAGGTTAAAGGGACTGACTCTCCAAGTCGGGAGAGTGTTAGTAAAGCGTCTGGAATGTTGCACCCGAGTACCAGGGTACGAAAACTGAGACATATTTGAACACGTCTCCCGATCACATGGTTGATCATACTCTAGGTTCCACATGCATGTTTTAGCTGAAGGAAGAATACCTTAAACCTGGGTAGTTGAAACCCGTGGAATGGGTACCATGCAATATGACTTCAAAGGGTCTTCATTTGCTCACCGAACCTCTCCAATCCTATCACTGCTGCGTTTATGTCCCTGTACACATGCTTGATTCTCTTTCGGAGACATAGCAATCCATAGGTTTTAAGATACTTAAGAGTCAGGTACATTCTTAGGCGTTTAATATGCGGTGTTGAGTCCATTTCGTTGAGCAAGGAGTAGCTCTTGTCTATTCCATATTTGGCTTAAGGAACTTTATCTGTGCTCATTTCAATCTCTGGTTTTATGCAGCACCCCAACTCACCTTTCCCCTTAAACAAGCATAAGGTGGTTTTCTAAATTTGAGACCCTGTTCTGTTCTGTAATTCAGTTCCTGTGTAGCCAAGTTTACATTCCGTGTATTACTGATATCTTATGATGTTTCTTTTTCTGTGTGACTTATTTCAGTTAGAATCATCGTACCTGAATCCACTCATTGTGCTGCTACGGGCCTGATGACATAGATTTCACTGCTGAGTGATACTGCATTGTACGTAAGTACCACAAGTTCTTTATCCATTTTTCACTTTCTGTGATATTGAACTTGTACGGTAAACGAGGTTCTTGTAAACAGAGGCGTCCCAAACATTGGGGTGGCTGTATCTTTTTGATTTTAATTTCCCTAAGCTATAGGACCATAAGTGGAAGTGCCCTAGGCTCTATTGCTTTGTTTTTTAGATGTTTCAGGAAACACCATACACTTCTCCCGAGTGTCTGTTGGCAATTTACATCCCGCCCATCAGCATAACAAGGCTCCCAGTTCTCCATGGCCTGTCCTGCCTTTCTGGATTTTACACTTTTTTCAGATGGCCCTTTTGACCGGGGGGAAGTGAGACTTCATTGTAGTGCAGATTTCCTTTGCAAGCTTGCTTGGTTGGCCAAAAAGGGCGTATGCGTTTTTTCCTGACTATATTCAGGAAAAAACGCATACGCCCTTTTTGGCCAAGTGCATCATTGTGGACGTTCTGCCTCTTTTCCTATGCTTTCGATGCAATTCCAGTCTACCTCCTGAAATCGGTTTCCTGCAATTCTGCCCCGCTTTCAAGTCCTCTTGGCAGCCTTACTTCAGTATATTTTTGGACGATAGTTGTCATTTATAACTCTGCAGGTTTGTGAATTACAGTGCCCCTGAGCTCCTTTCTTCAACTCGCTTTCTTGTGAGCTGGCCGCAACACCGCAGGATGGCTTCAGGCCCTAATCTGGTTCCGGCACGGCACGCTGAGCCTTTGGTTATTTCCTCTTCCTGGTGGGAAATGAGAGTTAAATTTGCCCGTCCAGACACCTCCAGCTAGTCTCTCATTGGTTCTCGCTATTCCTGTTCATCTTCCGCAGAAATTGCAAACTGGGCCAAACAGGAGGTTAAAGGGACTGACTCTCCAAGTCGGGAGAGTGTTAGTAAAGCGTCTGGAATGTTGCACCCGAGTACCAGGGTACGAAAACTGAGACATATTTGAACACGTCTCCCGATCACATGGTTGATCATACTCTAGGTTCCACATGCATGTTTTAGCTGAAGGAAGAATACCTTAAACCTGGGTAGTTGAAACCCGTGGAATGGGTACCATGCAATATGACTTCAAAGGGTCTTCATTTGCTCACCGAACCTCTCCAATCCTATCACTGCTGCGTTTACGTCCCTGTACACATGCTTGATTCTCTTTCGGAGACATAGCAATCCATAGGTTTTAAGATACTTAAGAGTCAGGTACACTCTTAGGCGTTTAATATGCGGTGTTGAGTCCATTTCGTTGAGCAAGGAGTAGCTCTTGTCTATTCCATATTTGGCTTAAGGAACTTTATCTGTGCTCATTTCAATCTCTGGTTTTATGCAGCACCCCAACTCACCTTTCCCTTTAAACAAGCATAAGTTGGTTTTCTAAATTTGAGACCCTGTTCTGTTCTGTAATTCAGTTCCTGTGTAGCCAAGTTTACATTCCGTGTATTACTGATATCTTATGATGTTTCTTTTTCTGTGTGACTTATTTCAGTTAGAATCATCGTACCTGAATCCACTCATTGTGCTGCTACGGGCCTGATGACATAGATTTCACTGCTGAGTGATACTGCATTGTACGTAAGTACCACAAGTTCTTTATCCATTTTTCACTTTCTGTGATATTGAACTTGTACGGTAAACGAGGTTCTTGTAAACAGAGGCGTCCCAAACATTGTGGTGGCTGTATCTTTTTGATTTTAATTTCCCTAAGCTATAGGACCATAAGTGGAAGTGCCCTAGGCTCTGTTGCTTTGTTTTTTAGATGTTTCAGGAAACACCATACACTTCTCCCGAGTGTCTGTTGGCAATTTACAGCCCGCCCATCAGCATAACAAGGCTCCCAGTTCTCCATGGCCTGTCCTGCCTTTCTGGATTTTACACTTTTTTCAGATGGCCCTTTTGACCGGGGGGAAGTGAGACTTCATTGTAGTGCAGATTTCCTTTGCAAGCTTGCTTGGTTGGCCAAAAAGGGCGTATGCGTTTTTTCCTGAATATATTCAGGAAAAAACGCATACGCCCTTTTTGGCCAAGTGCATCATTGTGGACGTTCTGCCTCTTTTCCTATGCTTTCGATGCAATTCCAGTGTACCTCCTGAAATCGGTTTCCTGCAATTCTGCCCCGCTTTCAAGTCCTCTTGGCAGCCTTACTTCAGTATATTTTTGGACGATAGTTGTCATTTATAACTCTGCAGGTTTGTGAATTACAGTGCCCCTGAGCTCCTTTCTACAACTCGCTTTCTTGTGAGCTGGCCGCAACACCGCAGGATGGCTTCAGGCCCTAATCTGGTTCCGGCACGGCACGCTGAGCCTTTGGTTATTTCCTCTTCCTGGTGGGAAATGAGAGTTAAATTTGCCCGTCCAGACACCTCCAGCTAGTCTCTCATTGGTTCTCGCTATTCCTGTTCATCTTCCGCAGAAATTGCAAACTGGGCCAAACAGGAGGTTAAAGGGACTGACTCTCCAAGTCGGGAGAGTGTTAGTAAAGCGTCTGGAATGTTGCACCCGAGTACCAGGGTACGAAAACTGAGACATATTTGAACACGTCTCCCGATCACATGGTTGATCATACTCTAGGTTCCACATGCATGTTTTAGCTGAAGGAAGAATACCTTAAACCTGGGTAGTTGAAACCCGTGGAATGGGTACCATGCAATATGACTTCAAAGGGTCTTCATTTGCTCACCGAACCTCTCCAATCCTATCACTGCTGCGTTTACGTCCCTGTACACATGCTTGATTCTCTTTCGGAGACATAGCAATCCATAGGTTTTAAGATACTTAAGAGTCAGGTACACTCTTAGGCGTTTAATATGCGGTGTTGAGTCCATTTCGTTGAGCAAGGAGTAGCTCTTGTCTATTCCATATTTGGCTTAAGGAACTTTATCTGTGCTCATTTCAATCTCTGGTTTTATGCAGCACCCCAACTCACCTTTCCCTTTAAACAAGCATAAGTTGGTTTTCTAAATTTGAGACCCTGTTCTGTTCTGTAATTCAGTTCCTGTGTAGCCAAGTTTACATTCCGTGTATTACTGATATCTTATGATGTTTCTTTTTCTGTGTGACTTATTTCAGTTAGAATCATCGTACCTGAATCCACTCATTGTGCTGCTACGGGCCTGATGACATAGATTTCACTGCTGAGTGATACTGCATTGTACGTAAGTACCACAAGTTCTTTATCCATTTTTCACTTTCTGTGATATTGAACTTGTACGGTAAACGAGGTTCTTGTAAACAGAGGCGTCCCAAACATTGTGGTGGCTGTATCTTTTTGATTTTAATTTCCCTAAGCTATAGGACCATAAGTGGAAGTGCCCTAGGCTCTGTTGCTTTGTTTTTTAGATGTTTCAGGAAACACCATACACTTCTCCCGAGTGTCTGTTGGCAATTTACAGCCCGCCCATCAGCATAACAAGGCTCCCAGTTCTCCATGGCCTGTCCTGCCTTTCTGGATTTTACACTTTTTTCAGATGGCCCTTTTGACCGGGGGGAAGTGAGACTTCATTGTAGTGCAGATTTCCTTTGCAAGCTTGCTTGGTTGGCCAAAAAGGGCGTATGCGTTTTTTCCTGAATATATTCAGGAAAAAACGCATACGCCCTTTTTGGCCAAGTGCATCATTGTGGACGTTCTGCCTCTTTTCCTATGCTTTCGATGCAATTCCAGTGTACCTCCTGAAATCGGTTTCCTGCAATTCTGCCCCGCTTTCAAGTCCTCTTGGCAGCCTTACTTCAGTATATTTTTGGACGATAGTTGTCATTTATAACTCTGCAGGTTTGTGAATTACAGTGCCCCTGAGCTCCTTTCTACAACTCGCTTTCTTGTGAGCTGGCCGCAACACCGCAGGATGGCTTCAGGCCCTAATCTGGTTCCGGCACGGCACGCTGAGCCTTTGGTTATTTCCTCTTCCTGGTGGGAAATGAGAGTTAAATTTGCCCGTCCAGACACCTCCAGCTAGTCTCTCATTGGTTCTCGCTATTCCTGTTCATCTTCCGCAGAAATTGCAAACTGGGCCAAACAGGAGGTTAAAGGGACTGACTCTCCAAGTCGGGAGAGTGTTAGTAAAGCGTCTGGAATGTTGCACCCGAGTACCAGGGTACGAAAACTGAGACATATTTGAACACGTCTCCCGATCACATGGTTGATCATACTCTAGGTTCCACATGCATGTTTTAGCTGAAGGAAGAATACCTTAAACCTGGGTAGTTGAAACCCGTGGAATGGGTACCATGCAATATGACTTCAAAGGGTCTTCATTTGCTCACCGAACCTCTCCAATCCTATCACTGCTGCGTTTACGTCCCTGTACACATGCTTGATTCTCTTTCGGAGACATAGCAATCCATAGGTTTTAAGATACTTAAGAGTCAGGTACACTCTTAGGCGTTTAATATGCGGTGTTGAGTCCATTTCGTTGAGCAAGGAGTAGCTCTTGTCTATTCCATATTTGGCTTAAGGAACTTTATCTGTGCTCATTTCAATCTCTCGTTTTATGCAGCACCCCAACTCACCTTTCCCTTTAAACAAGCATAAGTTGGTTTTCTAAATTTGAGACCCTGTTCTGTTCTGTAATTCAGTTCCTGTGTAGCCAAGTTTACATTCCGTGTATTACTGATATCTTATGATGTTTCTTTTTCTGTGTGACTTATTTCAGTTAGAATCATCGTACCTGAATCCACTCATTGTGCTGCTACGGGCCTGATGACATAGATTTCACTGCTGAGTGATACTGCATTGTACGTAAGTACCACAAGTTCTTTATCCATTTTTCACTTTCTGTGATATTGAACTTGTACGGTAAACGAGGTTCTTGTAAACAGAGGCGTCCCAAACATTGGGGTGGCTGTATCTTTTTGATTTTAATTTCCCTAAGCTATAGGACCATAAGTGGAAGTGCCCTAGGCTCTGTTGCTTTGTTTTTTAGATGTTTCAGGAAACACCATACACTTCTCCCGAGTGTCTGTTGGCAATTTACATCCCGCCCATCAGCATAACAAGGCTCCCAGTTCTCCATGGCCTGTCCTGCCTTTCTGGATTTTACACTTTTTTCAGATGGCCCTTTTGACCGGGGGGAAGTGAGACTTCATTGTAGTGCAGATTTCCTTTGCAAGCTTGCTTGGTTGGCCAAAAAGGGCGTATGCGTTTTTTCCTGACTATATTCAGGAAAAAACGCATACGCCCTTTTTGGCCAAGTGCATCATTGTGGACGTTCTGCCTCTTTTCCTATGCTTTCGATGCAATTCCAGTCTACCTCCTGAAATCGGTTTCCTGCAATTCTGCCCCGCTTTCAAGTCCTCTTGGCAGCCTTACTTCAGTATATTTTTGGACGATAGTTGTCATTTATAACTCTGCAGGTTTGTGAATTACAGTGCCCCTGAGCTCCTTTCTTCAACTCGCTTTCTTGTGAGCTGGCCGCAACACCGCAGGATGGCTTCAGGCCGTAATCTGGTTCCGGCACGGCACGCTGAGCCTTTGGTTATTTCCTCTTCCTGGTGGGAAATGAGAGTTAAATTTGCCCGTCCAGACACCTCCAGCTAGTCTCTCATTGGTTCTCGCTATTCCTGTTCATCTTCCGCAGAAATTGCAAACTGGGCCAAACAGGAGGTTAAAGGGACTGACTCTCCAAGTCGGGAGAGTGTTAGTAAAGCGTCTGGAATGTTGCACCCGAGTACCAGGGTACGAAAACTGAGACATATTTGAACACGTCTCCCGATCACATGGTTGATCATACTCTAGGTTCCACATGCATGTTTTAGCTGAAGGAAGAATACCTTAAACCTGGGTAGTTGAAACCCGTGGAATGGGTACCATGCAATATGACTTCAAAGGGTCTTCATTTGCTCACCGAACCTCTCCAATCCTATCACTGCTGCGTTTACGTCCCTGTACACATGCTTGATTCTCTTTCGGAGACATAGCAATCCATAGGTTTTAAGATACTTAAGAGTCAGGTACACTCTTAGGCGTTTAATATGCGGTGTTGAGTCCATTTCGTTGAGCAAGGAGTAGCTCTTGTCTATTCCATATTTGGCTTAAGGAACTTTATCTGTGCTCATTTCAATCTCTGGTTTTATGCAGCACCCCAACTCACCTTTCCCTTTAAACAAGCATAAGTTGGTTTTCTAAATTTGAGACCCTGTTCTGTTCTGTAATTCAGTTCCTGTGTAGCCAAGTTTACATTCCGTGTATTACTGATATCTTATGATGTTTCTTTTTCTGTGTGACTTATTTCAGTTAGAATCATCGTACCTGAATCCACTCATTGTGCTGCTACGGGCCTGATGACATAGATTTCACTGCTGAGTGATACTGCATTGTACGTAAGTACCACAAGTTCTTTATCCATTTTTCACTTTCTGTGATATTGAACTTGTACGGTAAACGAGGTTCTTGTAAACAGAGGCGTCCCAAACATTGGGGTGGCTGTATCTTTTTGATTTTAATTTCCCTAAGCTATAGGACCATAAGTGGAAGTGCCCTAGGCTCTGTTGCTTTGTTTTTTAGATGTTTCAGGAAACACCATACACTTCTCCCGAGTGTCTGTTGGCAATTTACATCCCGCCCATCAGCATAACAAGGCTCCCAGTTCTCCATGGCCTGTCCTGCCTTTCTGGATTTTACACTTTTTTCAGATGGCCCTTTTGACCGGGGGGAAGTGAGACTTCATTGTAGTGCAGATTTCCTTTGCAAGCTTGCTTGGTTGGCCAAAAAGGGCGTATGCGTTTTTTCCTGACTATATTCAGGAAAAAACGCATACGCCCTTTTTGGCCAAGTGCATCATTGTGGACGTTCTGCCTCTTTTCCTATGCTTTCGATGCAATTCCAGTCTACCTCCTGAAATCGGTTTCCTGCAATTCTGCCCCGCTTTCAAGTCCTCTTGGCAGCCTTACTTCAGTATATTTTTGGACGATAGTTGTCATTTATAACTCTGCAGGTTTGTGAATTACAGTGCCCCTGAGCTCCTTTCTTCAACTCGCTTTCTTGTGAGCTGGCCGCAACACCGCAGGATGGCTTCAGGCCCTAATCTGGTTCCGGCACGGCACGCTGAGCCTTTGGTTATTTCCTCTTCCTGGTGGGAAATGAGAGTTAAATTTGCCCGTCCAGACACCTCCAGCTAGTCTCTCATTGGTTCTCGCTATTCCTGTTCATCTTCCGCAGAAATTGCAAACTGGGCCAAACAGGAGGTTAAAGGGACTGACTCTCCAAGTCGAGAGAGTGTTAGTAAAGCGTCTGGAATGTTGCACCCGAGTACCAGGGTACGAAAACTGAGACATATTTGAACACGTCTCCCGATCACATGGTTGATCATACTCTAGGTTCCACATGCATGTTTTAGCTGAAGGAAGAATACCTTAAACCTGGGTAGTTGAAACCCGTGGAATGGGTACCATGCAATATGACTTCAAAGGGTCTTCATTTGCTCACCGAACCTCTCCAATCCTATCACTGCTGCGTTTACGTCCCTGTACACATGCTTGATTCTCTTTCGGAGACATAGCAATCCATAGGTTTTAAGATACTTAAGAGTCAGGTACACTCTTAGGCGTTTAATATGCGGTGTTGAGTCCATTTCGTTGAGCAAGGAGTAGCTCTTGTCTATTCCATATTTGGCTTAAGGAACTTTATCTGTGCTCATTTCAATCTCTCGTTTTATGCAGCACCCCAACTCACCTTTCCCCTTAAACAAGCATAAGTTGGTTTTCTAAATTTGAGACCCTGTTCTGTTCTGTAATTCAGTTCCTGTGTAGCCAAGTTTACATTCCGTGTATTACTGATATCTTATGATGTTTCTTTTTCTGTGTGACTTATTTCAGTTAGAATCATCGTACCTGAATCCACTCATTGTGCTGCTACGGGCCTGATGACATAGATTTCACTGCTGAGTGATACTGCATTGTACGTAAGTACCACAAGTTCTTTATCCATTTTTCACTTTCTGTGATATTGAACTTGTACGGTAAACGAGGTTCTTGTAAACAGAGGCGTCCCAAACATTGGGGTGGCTGTATCTTTTTGATTTTAATTTCCCTAAGCTATAGGACCATAAGTGGAAGTGCCCTAGGCTCTGTTGCTTTGTTTTTTAGATGTTTCAGGAAACACCATACACTTCTCCCGAGTGTCTGTTGGCAATTTACATCCCGCCCATCAGCATAACAAGGCTCCCAGTTCTCCATGGCCTGTCCTGCCTTTCTGGATTTTACACTTTTTTCAGATGGCCCTTTTGACCGGGGGGAAGTGAGACTTCATTGTAGTGCAGATTTCCTTTGCAAGCTTGCTTGGTTGGCCAAAAAGGGCGTATGCGTTTTTTCCTGAATATATTCAGGAAAAAACGCATACGCCCTTTTTGGCCAAGTGCATCATTGTGGACGTTCTGCCTCTTTTCCTATGCTTTCGATGCAATTCCAGTCTACCTCCTGAAATCGGTTTCCTGCAATTCTGCCCCGCTTTCAAGTCCTCTTGGCAGCCTTACTTCAGTATATTTTTGGACGATAGTTGTCATTTATAACTCTGCAGGTTTGTGAATTACAGTGCCCCTGAGCTCCTTTCTTCAACTCGCTTTCTTGTGAGCTGGCCGCAACACCGCAGGATGGCTTCAGGCCCTAATCTGGTTCCGGCACGGCACGCTGAGCCTTTGGTTATTTCCTCTTCCTGGTGGGAAATGAGAGTTAAATTTGCCCGTCCAGACACCTCCAGCTAGTCTCTCATTGGTTCTCGCTATTCCTGTTCATCTTCCGCAGAAATTGCAAACTGGGCCAAACAGGAGGTTAAAGGGACTGACTCTCCAAGTCGGGAGAGTGTTAGTAAAGCGTCTGGAATGTTGCACCCGAGTACCAGGGTACGAAAACTGAGACATATTTGAACACGTCTCCCGATCACATGGTTGATCATACTCTAGGTTCCACATGCATGTTTTAGCTGAAGGAAGAATACCTTAAACCTGGGTAGTTGAAACCCGTGGAATGGGTACCATGCAATATGACTTCAAAGGGTCTTCATTTGCTCACCGAACCTCTCCAATCCTATCACTGCTGCGTTTACGTCCCTGTACACATGCTTGATTCTCTTTCGGAGACATAGCAATCCATAGGTTTTAAGATACTTAAGAGTCAGGTACACTCTTAGGCGTTTAATATGCGGTGTTGAGTCCATTTCGTTGAGCAAGGAGTAGCTCTTGTCTATTCCATATTTGGCTTAAGGAACTTTATCTGTGCTCATTTCAATCTCTGGTTTTATGCAGCACCCCAACTCACCTTTCCCCTTAAACAAGCATAAGTTGGTTTTCTAAATTTGAGACCCTGTTCTGTTCTGTAATTCAGTTCCTGTGTAGCCAAGTTTACATTCCGTGTATTACTGATATCTTATGATGTTTCTTTTTCTGTGTGACTTATTTCAGTTAGAATCATCGTACCTGAATCCACTCATTGTGCTGCTACGGGCCTGATGACATAGATTTCACTGCTGAGTGATACTGCATTGTACGTAAGTACCACAAGTTCTTTATCCATTTTTCACTTTCTGTGATATTGAACTTGTACGGTAAACGAGGTTCTTGTAAACAGAGGCGTCCCAAACATTGGGGTGGCTGTATCTTTTTGATTTTAATTTCCCTAAGCTATAGGACCATAAGTGGAAGTGCCCTAGGCTCTGTTGCTTTGTTTTTTAGATGTTTCAGGAAACACCATACACTTCTCCCGAGTGTCTGTTGGCAATTTACATCCCGCCCATCAGCATAACAAGGCTCCCAGTTCTCCATGGCCTGTCCTGCCTTTCTGGATTTTACACTTTTTTCAGATGGCCCTTTTGACCGGGGGGAAGTGAGACTTCATTGTAGTGCAGATTTCCTTTGCAAGCTTGCTTGGTTGGCCAAAAAGGGCGTATGCGTTTTTTCCTGAATATATTCAGGAAAAAACGCATACGCCCTTTTTGGCCAAGTGCATCATTGTGGACGTTCTGCCTCTTTTCCTATGCTTTCGATGCAATTCCAGTCTACCTCCTGAAATCGGTTTCCTGCAATTCTGCCCCGCTTTCAAGTCCTCTTGGCAGCCTTACTTCAGTATATTTTTGGACGATAGTTGTCATTTATAACTCTGCAGGTTTGTGAATTACAGTGCCCCTGAGCTCCTTTCTTCAACTCGCTTTCTTGTGAGCTGGCCGCAACACCGCAGGATGGCTTCAGGCCCTAATCTGGTTCCGGCACGGCACGCTGAGCCTTTGGTTATTTCCTCTTCCTGGTGGGAAATGAGAGTTAAATTTGCCCGTCCAGACACCTCCAGCTAGTCTCTCATTGGTTCTCGCTATTCCTGTTCATCTTCCGCAGAAATTGCAAACTGGGCCAAACAGGAGGTTAAAGGGACTGACTCTCCAAGTCGGGAGAGTGTTAGTAAAGCGTCTGGAATGTTGCACCCGAGTACCAGGGTACGAAAACTGAGACATATTTGAACACGTCTCCCGATCACATGGTTGATCATACTCTAGGTTCCACATGCATGTTTTAGCTGAAGGAAGAATACCTTAAACCTGGGTAGTTGAAACCCGTGGAATGGGTACCATGCAATATGACTTCAAAGGGTCTTCATTTGCTCACCGAACCTCTCCAATCCTATCACTGCTGCGTTTACGTCCCTGTACACATGCTTGATTCTCTTTCGGAGACATAGCAATCCATAGGTTTTAAGATACTTAAGAGTCAGGTACACTCTTAGGCGTTTAATATGCGGTGTTGAGTCCATTTCGTTGAGCAAGGAGTAGCTCTTGTCTATTCCATATTTGGCTTAAGGAACTTTATCTGTGCTCATTTCAATCTCTCGTTTTATGCAGCACCCCAACTCACCTTTCCCCTTAAACAAGCATAAGTTGGTTTTCTAAATTTGAGACCCTGTTCTGTTCTGTAATTCAGTTCCTGTGTAGCCAAGTTTACATTCCGTGTATTACTGATATCTTATGATGTTTCTTTTTCTGTGTGACTTATTTCAGTTAGAATCATCGTACCTGAATCCACTCATTGTGCTGCTACGGGCCTGATGACATAGATTTCACTGCTGAGTGATACTGCATTGTACATAAGTACCACAAGTTCTTTATCCATTTTTCACTTTCTGTGATATTGAACTTGTACGGTAAACGAGGTTCTTGTAAACAGAGGCGTCCCAAACATTGGGGTGGCTGTATCTTTTTGATTTTAATTTCCCTAAGCTATAGGACCATAAGTGGAAGTGCCCTAGGCTCTGTTGCTTTGTTTTTTAGATGTTTCAGGAAACACCATACACTTCTCCCGAGTGTCTGTTGGCAATTTACATCCCGCCCATCAGCATAACAAGGCTCCCAGTTCTCCATGGCCTGTCCTGCCTTTCTGGATTTTACACTTTTTTCAGATGGCCCTTTTGACCGGGGGGAAGTGAGACTTCATTGTAGTGCAGATTTCCTTTGCAAGCTTGCTTGGTTGGCCAAAAAGGGCGTATGCGTTTTTTCCTGAATATATTCAGGAAAAAACGCATACGCCCTTTTTGGCCAAGTGCATCATTGTGGACGTTCTGCCTCTTTTCCTATGCTTTCGATGCAATTCCAGTCTACCTCCTGAAATCGGTTTCCTGCAATTCTGCCCCGCTTTCAAGTCCTCTTGGCAGCCTTACTTCAGTATATTTTTGGACGATAGTTGTCATTTATAACTCTGCAGGTTTGTGAATTACAGTGCCCCTGAGCTCCTTTCTTCAACTCGCTTTCTTGTGAGCTGGCCGCAACACCGCAGGATGGCTTCAGGCCCTAATCTGGTTCCGGCACGGCATGCTGAGCCTTTGGTTATTTCCTCTTCCTGGTGGGAAATGAGAGTTAAATTTGCCCGTCCAGACACCTCCAGCTAGTCTCTCATTGGTTCTCGCTATTCCTGTTCATCTTCCGCAGAAATTGCAAACTGGGCCAAACAGGAGGTTAAAGGGACTGACTCTCCAAGTCGGGAGAGTGTTAGTAAAGCGTCTGGAATGTTGCACCCGAGTACCAGGGTACGAAAACTGAGACATATTTGAACACGTCTCCCGATCACATGGTTGATCATACTCTAGGTTCCACATGCATGTTTTAGCTGAAGGAAGAATACCTTAAACCTGGGTAGTTGAAACCCGTGGAATGGGTACCATGCAATATGACTTCAAAGGGTCTTCATTTGCTCACCGAACCTCTCCAATCCTATCACTGCTGCGTTTACGTCCCTGTACACATGCTTGATTCTCTTTCGGAGACATAGCAATCCATAGGTTTTAAGATACTTAAGAGTCAGGTACACTCTTAGGCGTTTAATATGCGGTGTTGAGTCCATTTCGTTGAGCAAGGAGTAGCTCTTGTCTATTCCATATTTGGCTTAAGGAACTTTATCTGTGCTCATTTCAATCTCTGGTTTTATGCAGCACCCCAACTCACCTTTCCCCTTAAACAAGCATAAGTTGGTTTTCTAAATTTGAGACCCTGTTCTGTTCTGTAATTCAGTTCCTGTGTAGCCAAGTTTACATTCCGTGTATTACTGATATCTTATGATGTTTCTTTTTCTGTGTGACTTATTTCAGTTAGAATCATCGTACCTGAATCCACTCATTGTGCTGCTACGGGCCTGATGACATAGATTTCACTGCTGAGTGATACTGCATTGTACGTAAGTACCACAAGTTCTTTATCCATTTTTCACTTTCTGTGATATTGAACTTGTACGGTAAACGAGGTTCTTGTAAACAGAGGCGTCCCAAACATTGGGGTGGCTGTATCTTTTTGATTTTAATTTCCCTAAGCTATAGGACCATAAGTGGAAGTGCCCTAGGCTCTGTTGCTTTGTTTTTTAGATGTTTCAGGAAACACCATACACTTCTCCCGAGTGTCTGTTGGCAATTTACATCCCGCCCATCAGCATAACAAGGCTCCCAGTTCTCCATGGCCTGTCCTGCCTTTCTGGATTTTACACTTTTTTCAGATGGCCCTTTTGACCGGGGGGAAGTGAGACTTCATTGTAGTGCAGATTTCCTTTGCAAGCTTGTTTGGTTGGCCAAAAAGGGCGTATGCGTTTTTTCCTGAATATATTCAGGAAAAAACGCATACGCCCTTTTTGGCCAAGTGCATCATTGTGGACGTTCTGCCTCTTTTCCTATGCTTTCGATGCAATTCCAGTCTACCTCCTGAAATCGGTTTCCTGCAATTCTGCCCCGCTTTCAAGTCCTCTTGGCAGCCTTACTTCAGTATATTTTTGGACGATAGTTGTCATTTATAACTCTGCAGGTTTGTGAATTACAGTGCCCCTGAGCTCCTTTCTTCAACTCGCTTTCTTGTGAGCTGGCCGCAACACCGCAGGATGGCTTCAGGCCCTAATCTGGTTCCGGCACGGCACGCTGAGCCTTTGGTTATTTCCTCTTCCTGGTGGGAAATGAGAGTTAAATTTGCCCGTCCAGACACCTCCAGCTAGTCTCTCATTGGTTCTCGCTATTCCTGTTCATCTTCCGCAGAAATTGCAAACTGGGCCAAACAGGAGGTTAAAGGGACTGACTCTCCAAGTCGGGAGAGTGTTAGTAAAGCGTCTGGAATGTTGCACCCGAGTACCAGGGTACGAAAACTGAGACATATTTGAACACGTCTCCCGATCACATGGTTGATCATACTCTAGGTTCCACATGCATGTTTTAGCTGAAGGAAGAATACCTTAAACCTGGGTAGTTGAAACCCGTGGAATGGGTACCATGCAATATGACTTCAAAGGGTCTTCATTTGCTCACCGAACCTCTCCAATCCTATCACTGCTGCGTTTACGTCCCTGTACACATGCTTGATTCTCTTTCGGAGACATAGCAATCCATAGGTTTTAAGATACTTAAGAGTCAGGTACACTCTTAGGCGTTTAATATGCGGTGTTGAGTCCATTTCGTTGAGCAAGGAGTAGCTCTTGTCTATTCCATATTTGGCTTAAGGAACTTTATCTGTGCTCATTTCAATCTCTGGTTTTATGCAGCACCCCAACTCACCTTTCCCCTTAAACAAGCATAAGTTGGTTTTCTAAATTTGAGACCCTGTTCTGTTCTGTAATTCAGTTCCTGTGTAGCCAAGTTTACATTCCGTGTATTACTGATATCTTATGATGTTTCTTTTTCTGTGTGACTTATTTCAGTTAGAATCATCGTACCTGAATCCACTCATTGTGCTGCTACGGGCCTGATGACATAGATTTCACTGCTGAGTGATACTGCATTGTACGTAAGTACCACAAGTTCTTTATCCATTTTTCACTTTCTGTGATATTGAACTTGTACGGTAAACGAGGTTCTTGTAAACAGAGGCGTCCCAAACATTGGGGTGGCTGTATCTTTTTGATTTTAATTTCCCTAAGCTATAGGACCATAAGTGGAAGTGCCCTAGGCTCTGTTGCTTTGTTTTTTAGATGTTTCAGGAAACACCATACACTTCTCCCGAGTGTCTGTTGGCAATTTACATCCCGCCCATCAGCATAACAAGGCTCCCAGTTCTCCATGGCCTGTCCTGCCTTTCTGGATTTTACACTTTTTTCAGATGGCCCTTTTGACCGGGGGGAAGTGAGACTTCATTGTAGTGCAGATTTCCTTTGCAAGCTTGCTTGGTTGGCCAAAAAGGGCGTATGCGTTTTTTCCTGAATATATTCAGGAAAAAACGCATACGCCCTTTTTGGCCAAGTGCATCATTGTGGACGTTCTGCCTCTTTTCCTATGCTTTCGATGCAATTCCAGTCTACCTCCTGAAATCGGTTTCCTGCAATTCTGCCCCGCTTTCAAGTCCTCTTGGCAGCCTTACTTCAGTATATTTTTGGACGATAGTTGTCATTTATAACTCTGCAGGTTTGTGAATTACAGTGCCCCTGAGCTCCTTTCTTCAACTCGCTTTCTTGTGAGCTGGCCGCAACACCGCAGGATGGCTTCAGGCCCTAATCTGGTTCCGGCACGGCATGCTGAGCCTTTGGTTATTTCCTCTTCCTGGTGGGAAATGAGAGTTAAATTTGCCCGTCCAGACACCTCCAGCTAGTCTCTCATTGGTTCTCGCTATTCCTGTTCATCTTCCGCAGAAATTGCAAACTGGGCCAAACAGGAGGTTAAAGGGACTGACTCTCCAAGTCGGGAGAGTGTTAGTAAAGCGTCTGGAATGTTGCACCCGAGTACCAGGGTACGAAAACTGAGACATATTTGAACACGTCTCCCGATCACATGGTTGATCATACTCTAGGTTCCACATGCATGTTTTAGCTGAAGGAAGAATACCTTAAACCTGGGTAGTTGAAACCCGTGGAATGGGTACCATGCAATATGACTTCAAAGGGTCTTCATTTGCTCACCGAACCTCTCCAATCCTATCACTGCTGCGTTTACGTCCCTGTACACATGCTTGATTCTCTTTCGGAGACATAGCAATCCATAGGTTTTAAGATACTTAAGAGTCAGGTACACTCTTAGGCGTTTAATATGCGGTGTTGAGTCCATTTCGTTG